>NW_005370798.1:491972-504564 GCF_000412655.1 Myotis brandtii | reverse complement strand
AGTCCCAAATTTATTGCCAACAGTCTTAGTCCAAGTTCTTCATAAGTAGTACATGGTATTTCTGTAACACTAGGGGGTTTCACTGATTTATTCTCTTCCTTAGTCCTGTTAATCCCTAACTCCAGGGAAAAAATCCTCACCTGGGGAAACAACCTTTCTCAGGAAGGTGATCTTGTTTAAAACACATAACACTAAGAGGGGGAGCAAACATATTAAGAACAGTATGCCATATACTCCAGGTCCCTTGAAACATATGCTGTGCAGATGTTTTCTTCCCTGCAGCGACTGTGTCAAGCAGCAAGGATGGACCGGCTTCCGGCACTCTACCAACTCAAGGAGACATAGCAGCTCTACCCAATACATAGAAACAAACACAAGGAAGCAGACAAATTGTGGAGACAAAGAAACATGTCACAAATTGAAGAAATGGAAGAAACCAAACTACTGCATATAGATTTCAAAACCACAGTATAAGGTTACTCAAGAATTTTCTTGAAACCTCCCCAAAATGTATAAGAACTAGTCAGAAATTAAGCATACACTGACTGAAATGAAGAATAATATACAAGGATTCAATAGTAAAATAGAGGATTCTGAGAATCAAATCAACAATTTTAAATATAAAGATGCAAAAATACCCATGCAGAAGAGCAAAAAGGGAAAAAAAAAAAAGAATCCAAAAATGTGAAGATAGTGTAAGGAGCCTCTGGGACAACTTCAAGTATACCAACATTCACATTATGGGGATGACAGAAGAAAGAAAGCAAGATATTGAAAACCTATTTAAAGAAATAATGAGAGAAAATATCCCCTACCTGGTGAAAGAAATAGACTTACAAGTCCATGAAGCACAGAGAGTCCCAAAGGAGAACCCAAACAGAACCACACCAAGAAACATCATCATTAAAATGCCAAGGGCTAAAGACAAAGAGAGAATCTTAAAAGCAGCAAGAGAAAATCAGCTATCTACAAGAGAATGCCCAGACAACTGTCAGCTGATTTCTCAACAGAAACTATGCAGGCCAGAAGGGAGTGGCAAGAAATATTCAAAGTGATAAATAGCAAGGACCTACAACCAAGATTATTCTACCCAGCAAAGCTATCACTTAGAATTGAAGGTCAGATAAAGAGCTTCACAGATAAGAAAAAGCTAAAGGAGTTCATCACCACCAAACCAGTATTATATGAAACGAGAGGCCCAGTGCACAAAATTCGTGCACGGGTAGGGTCCCTAGGCCTGGACAGGGATCAGGGCCAATTGGGGCTTTCCAGCTGCCAGCTGAGACCTGTCTTCATTCTGCGCTGCTTCCGATGGTCAGCGCACATCATAGCAAGTGGTTGAATTCCTGGTTGGTCAAACTCTGAGGGGATAATTTGCATATTAGCCTTTTATTATATAAGATGTTGAAGGGTATTCTTTAAGAAGAGAAGAAGAAAAAGAAAAAAAGATAAAAAATATGAACAACAAAATGGCAAAATACATACCTATCGACAATTGAATCTAAAAATAAAAATAAATGAATAAGAAATCTAATGAACAAAATAAACTGGTGAATAAAACAGAATCAGAGGCATGGAAATAGAACAGACTGACAATTCTCAGAGGGAAGGGGGTAGGGGAAGCGGGAAGAGATTAAACAAAGATCTTATATGCATATATGTATTACCTATAAACACAGACAATAGGGTGGCAAAGGCCTGGGGCTGGGTGGGATCCAGATCGAGGGGGGCAATGGGGAGAAAAAAAGAGGGACATCTGTAATAATCTCAACAATAAAGATAAGAAAATTGTGCATGTTATCTTATAGTGTCAAGTCTTGAATATAGTGTATGGTTGTTTTTCACCTCTTTGCTTTTGCCATAATATTTCTCTAAGAATAGCTTTTCAAATGAGCTTATTGAAAAAAAAAATGCAACTGATAAGAAAATGGCTTAAGAAGAAATTTAAAATATCACACTACTTCTACCTATCCCACACTCCTCTATTCACACTGCATTTGACACCAAAGATAAACTTTATCAATGGTTTTGTGCATATTCTTCCAATTATTTTCTTATAATAATGCATTTGGTTTTATTCATAATGTTATTATCACCATTCTGCAAATATTATTAAGGAACCACCAGTTGTCAAGAACAAAGCCTATGGGGAAAGTAAGACTAAGCAACCCAATAGGCAAAACACAATAGGAGAAAAAAAAGAAGAAGTTACTTTGCTAAATTTTAAGTGGATAAAACTCTCATAAATTGTAAATTGATGCAATCTTCCTGGAGGACAAATTAGACATTCACCTATCAAAAGCTTTAAACTAAATGTTAGTATTTTGGAATAGTAAGTTCCATTTCTAGAAATGTATCTCAAACAACTAATTAAATGTGTATTCAAAAATTTGGCTATAAAGATATATGGCAAAGAATTGCTTACAGATTATAAAAATAGGGGAAAATGTGTGTGTTTAATAACAAGGGATTGATTCACTGAAGAGCAGGATATGCATTCAATAGAATGCAATGCAGATATGAAAGCTATAAAAGTGATATTTAGCAACATGAAACGAGGCCCATTTTAATTTATTGTAAAAACCAAGTAATGAAGCAATATATAAAGCATAATCTCATTTTGGATATTTACCAATGAAAGATGATCACTAATGAAGGATGTTTAGTAATAAAGACTATAAACCAATGTGCTAACAATAGATATTTTTACAGATTTGATGTAACTGTTTTCTTCTCTTGGTTTATCTATACTTTCGGCTTTGTTTTGTTTTCTAGGGGGGGAAAGTTAGCTTTCATGTCATACCATCTATCTCCTGAGGCCCACCTGTTAGTCACTCACACTGTTAGAAACACAACCAATTCAATTGTCTTGGAATTAATTAGCAATGATTTCAATATTCTCTCAGGATCCCACTTCACAATTGTTCCTGCCTCTCAGGAGAGATTCGGGTGGGGATTTACAAATATAATCAGAGCTGCTATTTGTAGCACTGTGTCCTTCTACACTGCTGTCTGCTTTTCTCACCATCCCTCAACTACATTATCCACTTTTGCTGCGAGGCCGATATGTTGCTGCTTAAGCAGCTGGTGACCTTCTCTCACAGAAACAAGTATCTGATGCCTTTCTCTCTTCAGCTCTTTCTAATTAGCTCTTTTAGAAATATTTCCCACTCTGTGTAAGTTTGGGATTAGGTAGTGTGTATGCGTGTGAGTGCGTGTGTGTTATTTCACCAGCCTCTCCTTTCCAGAGAATAGAAATTTTGAAAGGAGCTGGTGAGATTTTAGTTAGTTGAGTGTTTGTCACATACACAACCTCATAGTGTAGCTCATGGATATTGAACACTGAGTCTGTTGCCAATCCTTTCTTATTCTACCTGAATTCATCTTTCAGAGCACCTATATTTTGCAAATCAGATCCCTTTAGGGTCTGAACATAACCGAGACCAATTTTGGAACAAGTTCATACCCTTTCCCACAGATCTCTGGAGCCACAGTAAGTCAGAAGATATGGTTGGACATCTGTCTTAGATCTCATGTGTCTATCACGTGATGCCAAGTGACTTTATTTATGATGAGACAAATTACTGTCACTGAATAAGTTGAGTCACCAGACAATGTATATAAAAAAGACATAAAATGATATTTAATAGAAATAACACTGAATTGAAAAGAAATTAAAATTCTAGATTCAAATCTGCCATGAGTAACTTTTGACAAATCAGCTCAGACTTGTGTTTATTTCCATATCTGTCAGATTAGACATTCCTATAGTTAGACTTTAAAGGGGTCTTCTCATTTGAAAGAAACTTGTCTTAGAATGAGAAACCCATATTTATTGGCATAGTCCATATTCTAATGCAAACCAAATGAATTCAAATATGCCTCATTGCCAACTACACGTTGATGTGGAACTTTAATTTTCCAAGATTTATAAGTATGTTATAAAGTTTGTAATTTTGACAATAGTATCAAATCTTTTTGCTTATCACATTACTACAGGAATCAATTGAGAATACAAACAAAATCCAATTCACATAGTTATTTGGGTCTAATGCCCTAAAAAATATGTATATGTGTGTATGCGCATACATCTCTAATGCTTTCAGTAGTAGTTTTGTTTTAAATAGAGGTGTTTCATATGCAAGCTTCCTCAAGCTTCAGGTTCACAACTGAGCTTAAATTACCATTTAGAGAATGACAATCCATATATGAAAGACATAGAAAAAAGAAAGGCTTCAATGAGGGAACAAATCTTGTGGAAAATGATTCAGCAGCTCACAGTCAAAAGGTCCATGTCTCTTCAAGTCTTTCGATAGAATGGCGATTTCCATTTCTGTCTAATAAGACATTTATAGTGTATTAGTCCTTTTCATTAACTCTACACACACATTTGCCAAAACATGACATCCAGTCAACTTTTGTTGTATAAAAATATTTTCCAAACCAATTTGACCTCCATATCCCTTTTCAGTAACTGTATTCATTCCTATTGTGGCATAACAAATCAAGACAAACTTAACGGCTTAAAAGCAACTCTCATTTATTACCACACACGTCCCTTAGGGCAGAGGTCCAGCATATCCAAGCATGGGTTTCTGCTCAGCATCTCACACTAAGATATGTCAGCTGACTATGTTTAAATCTGAGGTTCTAGGGGGCAAAATCACTTCCAAACACATTCAGGTTGTTGGCAAAATCCATTTCTTTGTATTTGTAGGAAGGAAGTCTTCTCTTCCTAGCAGCTAAGCAACTGTCACCTCTTAGAAGCTATGCACAGTTCTTTGCTGTGGGACTTCTCTCAGGCCTTTCACAACATCACAACCAACAAGATCCATCATGGCCCGGCCGGTGTGGCTCAGTGGTTGAGCATTGACCCATGAACTAGGAGGTCACCTTCCCATTCCTGGTCAGGGCACATGCCCGGGTTGTGGGCTCCATCCCCAGTAGGGGGCGTGCAGGAGGCCACTGATCAATGATTCTCTATCAGCATTGATGTTTCTATCTCTCGCTCCTTCTTCTTTCCTCTCTCTGAAATCAATAAAAACACATTTTTTTAAAAAAAGATCCCTCATGTAGAATCTTCCTCACACTAAAACTCTGCCTTCTCCTTACCTTCTTCAATTAGCTGAAGAAAATGACCTATTTGTATGTTTATTTTTTAATATAATTTAGAAACATCAATGATGAGAGAGAATCATCAGTTGGTTGCCTTCTGCATGCCCCACACTGGGAATCCAGTCTGTAATCAGGGCATGTGGCCTGATTGGGAATCAAACTGTGACCTCCTGGCTCATAGTTCAAGCTCAACCACTGAGCATTCCAGGCTGGGCAAAAATACCCTGTTTTGAAAGGGATCCTATAATTAAGCTAGACCCACTCTGATAATCTCGCTAACTTAAGTCAACTAATTTGTAACCTTAATTACATCTGCAAAATCCCTATTGCCACACATTTAACAATACAACTGCAGAGTAACAACGGGGGAAAGAAAGCATGTTCACTGTTTCCAGGATTAGGGTGGGGAATCTTGAGGAGTTATCTTAGAATTCTGCCTACCACAGTATCAAAAGGCCAAGTGAATCCTTCCAAGTTTACAGAATTCTAATACACGTGGCAACATATTTTGAGAGAAATTGCCCAACATGATAGATTTATGGAAAACTAGTTTATAGGACTACTATAAGATACAAAAAAAAGAACCAAAGAAAAAAAACAACAACAAAAAACAAACAAACAAACAAGAAAAGTTTCTTGAGGTCAAATGAACTGTAGAATTCATCTAATTCCATCTCTTTACCAATCAACCATCTACAAATTCCTTTTGGAACATTATAGTAATAACTGCTAATACCTCTTAATGATTTACTTGGTGCCAGGCACAATTCTTGGTGTTTTACTTGATTTCACTCATGCCTTCCTCATGATGAGACTAAGGTAGATATCCCTGTTATCATCAACACCATTTTATGCATGAATAAATTTAAGCATAGAAAGGTTAAGTAATTTGCCCAAGATCATAAAGTGTTCTACTAAAAAATATCTACATAATCTCTTATTTTTGTTGACCCATTGCCTCCTATGATCTGATCACCACCCTTCTGTCAACACAGCCCATGACTGTGTCAATGTGGATGACAATCATGTCACCATGTTTCCCCTCGTCACCAAACTGACAAGTCTACAAACTGCACTGCCTTACAGACGGCTGTTCCCCAACTTTTTCCATGAGATAAAATAAATCTATACAAGTTTTTTAGACCGAGAGAATATAGTGAAGTTATGAAAAATAATGAGATAACACCGTATAGGACCACACTGCACATGCCAGTATGCACTGTGGTCACCTCTAAATGAAGATAAAAACCACACTTTTCTGGGAATGCCACGCTAGCTTTTCCAAATCTGAAATATATTACAATATCTACTTAAAGAAAAATGGATTTGCTGAATGTTTTTCATCCATTCCCTGTGCAGTCTGCCAACAACATACTTAACTCACATTATAAAAAAATCAACAAGCTTCCCTCATAGCCCTGCTTACAGTGGTATGACTAAAGCTCACCCACTGCTCATCTGGTGAATAACCAACATATATATATGTAAAAGGAATTTCGGCTTTCTAAAGAAAAAATAAAAACATTGGAATGTAGTTTATATTTAAATGAAAATTTTAAAGCAAGTGTTCTATTTTTAAATTTATTTTATATAAGGAAACCACTTCATTTTCATCAAAGCTCTGAACCAGTCACAATGTAAAAAGCAAACCAAACACAGACTTTATTTTACTAAATATCAAAGTACTTAAGAGATATCTGTAAACATTAAAATAGAGTTTCTTAAAATGTGGTCTATGGAACACATTTATCAGAATTACCTGGGGAAGTTATTTAAAGCACAGAACCCAGGGCCCCACCTTCCAATTTCAACTTCCCCAGGAAAGAAATCTTCATGCTAATTTTAGACATACTATTTTAGGAGGAAGGTGAGTTAAAACCACAGCAAAACAATTTTTAGAGACATGAGCTTCAGAAGGAATATAATACTTCAGTGAATTTCCATAGGACTAAATGGCATGCTATCTATAAAGCACTTACAACAGCACCACGCAAACTCAATAAATGTTAATGCCTTCTCAAATGTCTTCCAGACGATAAGGACTGGTGTTCTGTTGAATGATTCAAGTTTTCTTCTTCTTTTTAAAATATATTTTTACTGATTTCAGAGATGAAGGGAGAGGAAGAGATACATAGAAACATCAATGATGAGAGAGAATCAATGATTGACTGCCTCCTGCATGCCCCCTACTGAGGATCATGTGCCCTGGGCATATGCCAGAATGTAGCCTTGACCTCCAGGTTCTTAGGTCCATACTCAACTGATGGGGAAAATAAGACATTGTCGTTTTTTAGGGGGGCAGCGGGGGCTAGCAATCTGAATTTGTGCCAGTAACCTAATGTACATTCTTGATAACCTATAATTAAGTCATTGTTTCTTTCTCCACAAACTGGTCTTGCAAGACCTGTTACCTAAATGCTCACATTTCACAGAGGCCATAAACCAGTGGTCAGCAAACTACAGCGCGGCAAACCACGGCTCGCGAGCCACATGCGGCTCTTTGGCCCCTTCAGTGTGGCTCTTCCACAAAATACTGACTACTGCGCATGGGCCACGAAGTTTCAATCACACTGTACTTAAGCGCCGGCATGTGGTATTTTGTGGAAGAGCCACACTAAAGGGGCCAAAGAGCCGCATGTGGCTCTCGAGCCGCAGTTTGCTGACCCTGACCAAAAACCATGAAACAGCCCCCGGAGGGGGGTTATCAGTGCTAGCGCCAGGCCAGGCCCTTAGATATGATCTCAAGACCCCCATCCCAAACCACGGGGCTTTTTGCAAAGCCCGAGAAAGGTCCAGAAGTATAATCCATATTTGGGGGACAAAGACACCAAAAGGGGATAAAAGAGGGGCTTCCATCATATTGGTTTGCTCAGATTTTGGAGGCAACTCCACTGAGACTGCCTGCGTAATAAAGCTGTGTAACTCCATTTCTCTAAGCATCGCTTGGGTTTCTTCTGTCTACTACAACACAACCACTGAGCCACGCTGGCAGGGTGACCCAAAGTTTTCTTAAAGCTAAATGTGCATGGGTGAAGAGACTAGTGAGCAGGTATTTCATCAGTGTAATAAGAAATGTGGGAAAAATAAAAATGACATTTGAAGAATAATTTAGAAGGAAGTAAGCTTTTTATGTCTACCAATCCCTTTTCTCAAATATTTTCTTCATCTTTCTGTGCATTTTTTTTCTTAGAAAGGTATTTTAGTACTAGCTTAGGATCTTACACCTATATCATAAGTTTAATCCATAAGTTTGATTTCTTTATTTGAAAGTACATGCATAGTGAATAATTTGGAAGACTTTGCCAAGACTGTTTTTGGAGTTCAGGTAGAATTCTATTTATGGTGATGTCTTAGTTTTAAATGAAAACCCTATAAAAATATGTATAACACAGCATGTTATGTTAGTAAAGCCAAGATTATGTCATGCTCAGTTATAAAATTTAAAAAACATCATGTATAATATCTCCAAACATTTCTTTTACAAATCGTTTTTACCTAAGAAGGTTGTTTTACATTCCCTTCCAAAATAATGGGTAAAGGCAAAGGAAGAAATGAAAAAAAGCAAAGCAATATGCTTCATAAAAAAACATACATTCAGTTACATTTGTGAACGGATTCTTCAGAGAACAAACACTATCTCCTGTTCACCAAAACCTCACTGTGTTAGATTACACTTCCTGCCATGACTATGGCTAACTGCCCTAGAAGTCGTTAAGGAGTTCTGATTTCTTTGTCTCAAATAAATAGCTTTGGAATTTTATTTAATTTACAGAATTTAGTGAAGAACTACTATGTTCTACACATTGTAAAGTCATTAATTTACTCTCCTATACAATAGAGATAATAGTAAGTGTCCTCCCAATTTATGTTTTGCTTGTGGGATTCTTGACTTTATAGTTGTGTGTGTGTGTGTGTGTGTGTGTGTGTGTGTGTGTGTGTGTCAATTAAAAAGATATTGCATTCCTCCCTCCCCGCTAAAGGAATCCACAGAGGATAACTTTTCTTGGTCTCCATTGCAAAAAGAAAAGAGTTAAACCATGTTATGAATATCTATCGAGGGGTTCAGACACTAAATGAGACTGAATAAAACAACTTGATATATGAATTTTCTCAGAAGCAACTGCATGATTTTCTTTAGATTTTAAAAAAGCTGTGACACATACAAATTAAGAATGAATGATGTAGATCAGATGTAGCAGTGGTATTTGGGGTGGGGTCACAATATACGGTAAGATACAGATTTTGCATTATTTATGACCTGACGGGACTGCACACACCCCCACACACACACTCCTGAAATAGAATAAGAACCCTTTCCATGTGCAGTGCACTCTGATAAATTTCCATTCTAAATATTAAGTGAAAAAGCTGTTTCCCTCCTGCACAGTTTGCATCTCAATAACTGTAACTCCTGGTACTCTATCACAATTAAGAGAACTCTGCTAGGCATCATAGAAACCTCACATTCATCATGGCATTCCTGACACCACAACATTCTTGCAGATTGTGCTGTCAATCATAATATGCAGCAAGGGCAAGAACCCCATTTTCTACAGTGGCCTTGTCAATGAGCAGATCCCAGTAACTATGCATTAGCCTCAGAGGCCGAGTAGTGGCTGAGATACAGGAGACTGAGAATTTAATTGGGTCAAATGCCTTAGACCTTATTAAATCCCTTTTTTAAAATGTTTATGTTAACATAATTTGGGAAGAAGGCAGCCCACATTCTTCACAGCCTGGGTATCATGATTATTATTTTAATGAAAAACATTTAAGGCTAATCTCCCTTGATTTTTTCAATTACAATGTGGCTGGTGTGCCACTATTGGAGTGTATGTGGCCTGAGCCTTGGAGAAGCAGCCAGAAGCCTCTACTGGGACTGCCACAGCCTTGAGAACAAATGATGAAAGACTAATTTCTACCTCTCTTTCATATATTAGTATCACAATAGATGTTATTGTGTTTGTTTCATTACCATTTGTTGTTGTTTTCATTCATGAATTAAATTGGCAGAAACCCAAGTGTGCAAATAAACCTTTCCAATATAGGAAATGTATATGTTTAATAATAAATTGGCTTCAACTACTTCAGATTACTTCCTATATACCAGGGCCTATGCTAAGTGCTTTATGTGTATAACAATTCAGTTAGTATAACCTAGAGGAAATGGACATATTCCTACAAAAATACAACCTTCCAAAACTCAATCAGGAAGAATCTAAAAATCTCAATAGGCTGATAACTATGGAGGAAATTGAAGTAGTCATCACAAAGCTTCCAGCAAACAAAAGCCTGGGGCCAGACGGCTTCACAGGGGAGTTTTACCAAACATTCTAAGAACTAAAACATCCTCCTCAGACTATTCCAAAAAATTCAAGAGGAAGGAACACTTCCAAGCTCATTCTATGAAGCCAGCATCACCCTAATACCAAAACCAGATAAAGACAATACAAAGAAAGAGAATTACAGGCCAAAATCCCTCGTGAACAGAGATGCCAAAATCCTCAACAAAATTCTAGCAAATTGGATCCTGCATTACATCAGAAAGATCATACACCATGACCAAGTAGGATTTATCCCGGGTATGCAAGCATGGTACATTATCTTGAAATCAATAAACATGATACATAACATAAACAAATTGAAAGATAAAAAACACAGTCATATCAATTGATGCAGAAAAAGCATTTGACAAAATCCAACACCCTTTCTTGATAAAACTCTCAGCAAAATGGGAATAGAGGGATCATACCTCAACATAATAAAAGCCTTATATGACAAACCTACAGCCAATATCATACTCAATAGACAAAAACTAAAACCATTTCACCTAAGAACAGAAACGAGAGAGAGATGCCCACTTTTACCATTCCTGTAGTTCTGGAAGTGTTAGCCATTGCGATCAGACAAGAAGAAGAAATAAAAGGTATCCAAATAGGGAAAGAAGACATAAAACTATCATTATTCACAGATGACATGATACTGTACATAGAAAACTCTAAAGACTCCACCAAAAAATTATTAGACTTAATAAATGAATTCAGAAATGTAGCAGGATACAAAATTAATGCCAAGAAATCTATGGCATTTCTATACACCAATAATGAACTTACAGAAAGAGAGACTAAAAAAAGCAATCCCATTTACCATCACACCAAAAAATTAAGATACCTAGGAATAAACTTAACCAAGGAGGTAAAAGACCTCTACCCAGAAAACTACAGGACACTGAAAAAAGAGATAGAGGAAGACATAAAGAGATGGAAGAACATATCATGTTCATGGATTGGAAGAATCAACATCATTAAAATGCCCATAATACCCAAAGCAATCTATAGATTGAATGCACTCCCCACTAAAATATCAATGACATATTTCACAGACCTAGAAAGAACTCTCCAAAAATTAAGCTGGAATAAAAAAAGACCCCGAATAGCTGAAGCTATCCTGAGAAAGAAGAACAAAGTAGGAGGGATCTCAATACCAGATATCAAGCTGTATTACAAAGCCACTGTTCTCAAAACTGCCTGGTACTGGCACAAAAACAGACATATAGACCAATGGAATAGAATAGTGAACACAGAAATTGACCCAAACCACTATGCTCAATTAATATTTGACAAAGGAGGCAAGAGCATACAATGGAGTCAATACAGTCTCTTCAATAAATGGTGTGGGGAAAATTGGACAGATACATGCAAAAAAATGAAACTAGACCCCCAACTTACACCATACACATAAATAAACTCAAAATGGATAAAGGACTTAAATGTAAGAAAGGAAACCATAAAAATCTTAGAGGAATCCACAGGCAGCAAAATCTCAGACATATACCAAAGCAATATCTTCACTGATACAGCAATGGAAACTAAAGAGAAAATAAACAAATGGGACTACATCAAAATAAAACGCTTCTGCACAGCAAAAGAAACCATCAACAAAACAATAAGAAAGCCCACTGCATGGGAGAAAATATTTGCCAATGTTATCTCTGATAAGGGTTAAATTTCTAACATATACAGAGAACTCATACAACTTAACAAAAGGAAGATAAACAACCTAATAAAAAAATGGGAAATGGACCTAAATAGATACTTTTCGAAAGAGGACATACAGAAGGCCAAGAGACATAGAAAACAAGCTCAAAGTCACTAATCATCAGAGAGATGCAAATCAAAACGACAATGCAATACCATCTCACACCTGTCAGAACGGCTATCATCAACAAATCAACAAATGACAAGTGCTGGCAAGGATGTGGAGAAAAAGGAACCCTCGTGCACTGCTGGTGGGAATGCTGACTGGTACAGCCACTGTGGAGAACAGTAGGGAGTTTCCCCAAAAAACTAAAAATGGAACTCCCATTTGACCCAGTGATCCCACTTCTAGGAATATATCCCAAGAAACTAGAAACACCAATCAGAAAGGATATATGCACCCCTATGTCCATAGCAGCACAATTCACCATAGCTAAGAT
>NW_005370798.1:484117-491913 GCF_000412655.1 Myotis brandtii | reverse complement strand
AAATAAGCCAGTCGGAGAAAGATAAATATCACATGATCTCACTCATTTGTGGAATATAATGAACAACATAAACTGATGAACAAAAACAGATCCAGAGACAGAGAAGCATCAATCAGACAGTCAAACCTCAGAGGGAAGGTAGGTGAGGGTGGGGATAAGGGGGAGAGATCAACCGAAGGACTTCTATGCATGCATATAAGCCTAACCAATGGATACAGACACCAGGGGGGTGAGGGCATGAGTGAGGGGTTGGGGAAGCAATGGGGGATAAGGACACATACATAATACCTTAATCAATAACGAACATTAATTAACTAATTAAAAATGTGAAAAGATAAATTCAGTCAGTAGTATTAGTTTTCATAGGTTTCATTTCTCATGTTCCACCACTTGCGGGTCTCGTGTCCTGGCCTTTGGCAGGTGATTCTCTGTGTTTCTGGGGGCCCCAAGGGATGTCACCTGTGTAACCAGAAGCAAATTGATTCCTGCTGGTACCACCTCTGCTGTGCATGGTGTCATACCTGTCCCTCAGGCTACCTGATTCCTTCAGTCCCCTTCCTTCTTACCCCTTCCCTTATTACAGACCCTGTGGGCAGGCACCAAAGTAGGCCCTATCCTTGCAAGAATAGCAGGAGTCACTTTAGTCCCTGCATGCCATGGGAAGCTCTCCCCTCCCCATGAGTCCCAAAGCTGTGCTCTTTGCACTTTACTATTTAATAATTAGAATAGCTATTTTGAGCTTTACTCTGATCCCTGTCTCTCCTTAGGTTGTGTGTATGTGAGTGTGTGTGTGTGTGTGTGTGTGTGTGTGTGCATGCCTAGAATGGGTTAAAGATATAATTAATCAGAATAAAGCCACATACTATGCCCAATCCAGTGATTTCCTCTGCTGAGAACAGCTCATTCAGAGTCCTGCTCATCTTTCCCATCCACTTATGTTGGGTGGCTTGAGTTAGTTCTCTTTTTATGGGTGGCCCCTTGGTTCTCCTGCATGTAGCTATATGTAGTACTGCTCCCAACAGTCTTCTGATAGTGGGCAATTCAGCAGCAGTCCGAACCCATTCGAGGTTTTAAGCAAGAGACTTCAGTTGTGACATAAACAGGCCTCTGTAGCTACCCCTCTTTCCCCAGTTGCCAGATGATTCTAAGTGCCTCTCATATTCAACATGGGCATTTGTTTCCTGGGTATTTTCACATGTAATCTTATGAACTATCTTGTTACTTGGATACATTAGCCTCATTTTAAGGCTGGGAAAACTGAGCCCCATAATTTTCAAGTGAATTATCCAAATACAAAGGCATAAGATGTGAACTGAGGTTTCCATCCCAGCCTGAACGTGTTTTGAGTACTACGCCCATCTGATATGACTGAGAGATAGTATGTGTATCATGCGTGGCAGAAGCAAGTAAACATTACTTTCTTTTATTGTTTAAATGTCATTGGCCTATTAAACTTCCAGGCGCTTAGGGAAATACTTTCTTCGAGACTGCACGCTGGTAACTCATGATAGAAAACAATGTGCTAACTCTCTAAGTTACATTTCCTATTCTAACAGGCTCTCTTCCTTAACAACTGCATTTCATTCCATTCACTTCATACTCTGAAGACTCTCCAGTCTGTATCCTCCGCTAAGATCTCCCTCCTGAGATCCAGACCAAAACTTCTAGCTACCTAATTAGCATATCCATGTGAATATTCAGATGCACACCAGGTTTTATATGTGGAGGACAATGCCTACTAACTTGTCCCCTTACAAAATGCTGCCTCTCATAGCACCCGTCTTGGTTAATGCCAACCAGTCACTCAGACACCAAACATATCCATGACCCAAATATTTCCAACTCTGTTTTTCCCTTACCGTTCACTTCCAGTCAGTCTTCAGGTTGCAATTTTTTCAAATACATCTTCTTTTCTTTATATTTATTTTTACTGCCATGATTCCAGTTTCCCTGAGTTCTCATACCTTGCAATCTCTTTTCTAAATTGACTTTAATAATAAAGCACACTTGTTTAAGCCCATTCACTCATTATGTCCACTTAAAGTTCTCAAAGGGTGCAATTTCACCCATAAGCATTTTGTTGTTATGGGGATGGGAGACTGGTGTGACATTTAATGGGCAGGGTCTACACAAGTCTTGCAATGCATAGACAGTTCCACTTGAGAAGGGATTCCGCTAATCCTGCATGACCTTGGAAAGCCCCAGGGGACACTGAGTAGGTGAAAATAATGTGCATCCTTATCTAACAACAGACCTTAATTCCATTTTCTAAAAAACATCCAATTGCATATTGTCTTCTGAATTTTCCAGAAATGATAGTACCTGGGATAAAATTGAAAGTTATTTGTTTGGAACTTACCAAGAACACTTCTCTACTTTGGAAAAACACAGTAATACAGCCATACTGACAATAGGGATGGAGTCACCATGCAACACACTTGTATCAGTTACACTTGTACCTGTGGCATTCCTGAGCACAAGTAAGAAGATGTGACTATTTAATTCTCTCTGAGATGGTGCCTAAGGATCAATTTACTGAAATACATATTTTCTATTAAATTATTTCCTTTATTTTTTGCTGGCATCGGGCCACTATTTTGATTTTTAAATTATCTGTGTAGATAGATTATAGTATCTATGAATTTAGCTTCAGGTTATTATAGATAGTGTTATAATCTTTCTGTTTTTAAATCCTCACCTGAGGATATTTTCTCCGTTGATTTTCAGAGAGAGTGGAAAGGAGGGGGTAAAAGGGAGAGATAGAGAAAGAGAAAGAGAGAGAGAGAGAAACATCCATGTGAGAGAAACACATTGACTGGTTGCCTCCCAAATGCACCCCAACCTGGACTGGGTATCAAACCTGCAACTAGGTAGGTGCCCCTGACCAAAATCAAACCCAAGACCCTTCAGTGCACAGGCCAACACTAACTACTGAGCCAAACATACCAGGGCTATAATTTCTTGAAAAAATAGTGTAGTTTAGTCTTCTTTGGTTGAAAACTATGTACCTAAAGTTGATTCTAATGTGTTATCAGAGGACATAATATTTGGTCCCTATTTATTTCTCTCCTTCTGCAAATACTGTGAGTTTCTGCTCAAATACAGATTTTGGTTTTGCTCATGCTAATTATTTATTTAGAATGGCATTAGCATATTTCTTTTTCTGTCCCTGGACTTATCAAAATCCCTTTCGTAACAGAAAGTGAATTATACATAGATGTGTCTCATATGCTTAGTGTTCCATTTGGCACATTGCAATGACTTTTTCTGGTACTTGGCTAGCTAATGTCCATTCTCTCTCTGGCAACATCATGATTCTTCCTTGGATAAAGTCTGCTGGGATTGCAGTCAGGAGCTTGGCACTGCGCTTGCTGGAGGAATAAGCCCAGGATCCAACCTGAGTCTGCTGAAAATATCAGTCTTCCAATCCCAAGCTAAAGGAAAAAGAGTAAATAATCAAAACAAACAAAAAAAAAACCTGAAAAGAATTGGATTTTTATCCATTTCAGACTCAGGCCTTGAACAAAGCTTTTCTGGTATGAGACCATGTCTGCCCAAAACTGCAAACTTAAATAGCATAGCCTTATGGGGTTCTTTTTTGGAATGACCTGCTCCATAAACGCCCAGCTCCCAGCATGACAGGAGCCAAAGCTGCAATGCACCAAGCATTCTGCCAGCACTCCAGGCTGCTTCCCTTGGCTTCCCTAACTCTCCAAGTTGTGTGGCACCAGCTGACCAAACCAAAACATTGTACAGGAAAGGAAACAGCCAAGAGCATATAAACTCCTAAGAGCTTCATCTCTCATACAGCTTGGAGTGTTTTTATGTTTCAGACTACAATATACAGAACTCTCTCTCTCTCTCTCTCTCTCTCTCTCTCTCTCTCTCTTGCATTGACATTTTCAAGTATAAAAATGCATGGCAGTGGCATTGAAACTCTATTAGAAATCATCTTCCATTTGATGTTTTATACCACAAGGATTAAAATCAGTCTTCCTTTAAAAAAATAATACTATAACTTTTGTCATTTCTTCCAATGCCTGATGGTTTGTTCTTTAAAAAAAATGTTTTTTATTGATTTCAGAGAGAGGAAGGGAGAGGGAGAAATAGAAACATCAATAACGAGAGAAAATCATCGACTGGCTTCCTCCTGCACACCCCCTATGAAACCTAGGCATGTACTCTGACCAGGAATTCAACCTCCTGGCTCATAGGTTGACACTCAGCCACTGAGCTACAGCAGCCAGGCTGATGGTTTGTTCTTTAACCCAGAGTTCTGTTAGCAACTTGGGATTTTCCCATTGCTACATATATAGCAATGCCCCCCAAAATACTTTGTCAAGACCAATATGAGTGGAAATCTTAATCCTTCTAATATGTAAGGCAGCATAAATAAAAATCCCAGCTCTGCCTCTTAGCAGTCAAATAATTCTAAGTTCTTCCTATGAACCTCATGGCATTGCCTATGAAATGTAGGAAATAAACCAGGGCAGCTAAGAAACATGTGTTTTTATTAGGGGGAGAGGTTAAGGGAATGTAAGACCAACAGCAACATGACTATGAAAGGAAAGAAGGAAAAATGAACTTCCATGTGAATTCTGAGAATCGCAGTGCTATTTCATTGGGTCAATTTACAAAACTATATTTGATTTTACAAAGCAAGAGTTTCTTTTGTAAAAATTTAAAGAAAAATGAAGGTAAAATTAGGTTTGCTTAATGAAACAATGTAGACATCCTATTCTGTTTCTGAAAGGAAAATCACATTTGAAAGGACAAACTATTACTAAGAATTGCAAATTAAGATACACCATTTAATAGGAAAAGGCCAAGCTAAGCTAAAAAGAATGATTCTATTATAGTAAACATATTTTCTCTAAATACTTTATAAATGACTATTTCAGGCATGACTACTACTGTGTCTTAAAGAATTGGTCAAAATAAATTCTTAAGCAGAATTCTTAAGAGGCCTACATCTTTCCCCCTACCCTTAATCACTTAGCATACTCAATCTTATATTGCTTTATTCTAGAATGAATTAGATTACAGCCGTGGGCAAACTACGGCCCGCGGGCCGGATCCGGCCCGTTTGAAATGAATAAAACTAAAAAAAAAAAAGACCGTACCCTTTTATGTAATGATGTTTACTTTGAATTTATATTAGTTCACACAAACACTCCATCCATGCTTTTGTTCCGACCCTCTGGTCCAGTTTAAGAACCCATTGTGGCCCTCGAGTCAAAAAGTTTGCCCACCCCTGAATTAGAACATCAGTGAAGTCATTAAATGATCGATAATAAAGCTTTAAGAATTAAATGGGCATTATGGTTTACATGTTTGCATCTCCTAAGAATCATTAGTTAGGTAAATTTTTTCTCAAGTTTCAATACTAGAAGTACATGACCAACAATAACAGATATTCTAACTAAAAGTCACAAGTATAGAAATATTCAAAAGGCCCCCTTCTCTCTAAATGTCTGTACACTAGCTGACTGGTTTTAATAGCTTTTACCTTATCTATTAGTGGCATTTAAGGAAGCAAGCTAAAAGGCATTTTATTTGACAATACTTCTGCAGACTAATTAAAGCTGCCCCTCATAGCATGGGAAATAAAAGGAGGCTATTTACATGGTGTATGCTGCAGCCTAATTTGTTTTTACAGATCATCATTAATCTGCTTTTCTTTGGCTGGCGTCATGAGGTTGGTTGCAAATGCTAATTAGACATGTTGGCTTAATTTGTCAATCTGGGACAATAAGCAAGAAAAATATTTCTGAAAAAAGGTATTATTAATTGAACACCCCGCTTCTACATTCCAACTCTAATTGTCTAAGAGGGTTGTTTCCTAGAATATTTCACTTTTTTAAAATTTATTGGGGTTCCATTGGTTAACAAAGCTATATAGAAATCAGGTGCACAATTCTACAATACATCATTTGCACACCATATTGTGTGTTTACCACTCCAAGTAAAGTCTCCATTCACACCACTTATCACCACTATACCCTTCTCCACCTCCCTCCACCTCACTCCCTCTGGCAATCACCACACTGTTTTCTCTCTCTTTTTTTTTTCTGTTTTGCTCAATCCCTCCAACCACCACCCACCCAGTAGAACACTTCACATTTAACAACCCCTCTTTCTACCCTCAATTGAAATGCAAACATTTTAGCTTTTTATTAACAAATTATTTAAGGAGTAGAGACAGAGTTTAGAGGTGGGACTAAGAGATTACCATATAGAGAATGAAAAGGAAGCCACTGGGAATCAACCAGTTCTCCAAACTCCTGACATACTGCTATGCTTATTCCATTAGCACGGAGCAAAAGCTTCATAGTGTGTTGCCTTTTCCCAGAGGTTTAAATCTTTGAACTCCTAATGTCCGGGAGCATTTATAACATCTTCCCTGACAGTCATTCATTGATTTCCATGTGTGTTCTCTATCCCAGTTAAGGCTTTATCATGTTCCCCGTTTTTCCAGTGAAAGTGTAAGCTATTTTAGAAATGCGATTTTCTTTTATCCCCCATATTCAAACAATGGCCAACTCTATAACGTAGATGACTACATGACCGATTCTGCACTTGATTTGTGAGCACTTAGCAGGTGTTAGGTGCTCTGATACTCATTGAATACAAATCTCCCCATTGAACTCTGCTTCTCTTCTGAACTTCTTTTTGGTATTGGATTTTACTTACTGTTGCACGAGTATGTATCACTCAGTAATTCATAAGCCCTGGAGGAGAGGGAGCGTGGCATTTATATTTGCAATCCACACAGTGTCTGGCTCATTGTAGACACCCTAACAGTAAAAATCAATGGCCAAGCATACCAAGAGGAAATATACATCCATGTATTTATGGAGTGAATTTGGGCTATTTCTTATGCCTGAGCGTCTATATTTCCTACCTGGCATCCCTCAGGCTTTGTTACTGAGTCCTCTGTATCTCATGCAAAATGACTATTCAGGTTGGAGGTAGCCTTTCCTGAAACAAACCCAAAGCCACAAACCCCAAATTAATAGAAAGGAGAGAAATTAATCAATTTTTAAAAGAACTGTTCTAAAAAATTGTTCATTTGTAAATTGTAGCTTTCTTTTGAATAAGGTGATCTTTTAGTACAGTGTTCGGCAAACTCATTAGTCAACAGAGCCAAATATCAATAGTACAACAATTGAAATTTCTTTTCAGAGCCAAATTTCTTAAACTTAAACTACATAGGTAGGTACATTGTTATTAATTTAATTAGGGTACTCCTAAGGCTTAGAAAGAGTCACACTCAGGGGGCAAAAGAGCCGCATGTGGCTCGCGAGCCGCAGTTTGCTGACCATGGTTCTAGTATAATCAAAATATGTATCAATTTACCAAAATAAAATGTTATTTTCTCACACAGGTTCTCAAGGGCACATAAATGGTTTCAAATAAGTGTGTATGCAAAATATTTTCCCCCAAACTCCGTCTCCTCAAGCACGCCCAGTGAAGAATAAATATCTACTCCTGGTGGGGCCAGGAGCTACCTCCAAAAGTTAACTATAGTAGAAAAAGGTTATTTTTGCCAATGAATCAACCAGCACGTGTGGTTGGCATCATTAGGAAATTTCTGCACTGGTTCTCAATCTTTCCACTTTCATCTACTTTTCTTGCTGTGCAGATAACAGAAACAAAGAGACCATCAATAGTGGGAAGAAACGTGAAGGTCCTGTGTATGTAAGGGAGGGAGGGGTTATTCTAAGCACTCATTCTCATGCCTCCTTTGCCATGGCATCACCATGGCTGAGTCAGGCCGTCAGAGCAGCAGGGCT
>NW_005370798.1:462370-482734 GCF_000412655.1 Myotis brandtii | reverse complement strand
TTTCGTTGCTACTTCATAACTGTAATGTTGCTACTATTATGAATCGTAATGTAAATATCTGATATGCAGGATGGTCTTAGGTGACCCTGTGAAAGGGTCGTTCGACCGCCAAAGGGCTCGTGACCACAGGTTGAGAACTGCTGCATTAGGGGTTGAGGTGATAAAATGCTGCCATGACCCAAACTTCTGTTAAAGCACTCACTCTGCATCCTTCCATCATAGCAAATGAAATAAAAATCTCACACACATTTATTTTTTTAAACAACACATGTGCCTCACAGCTTAAGCTACACAAGTGTACTTTGCCCCTGGAGTGGTGGCCATGTAAGTGCTTTTACCAGAGTATACTCAGCTTCCTTTCCTACAGGGACGTTGAGCACAAAATATGTAACTCAGTTTTACAGACAGCATCAGAAGGTTTCCAACAATGTATGGCATTTCCTATTTATTGAGTAATATTCCCAACCTGCTGGCCTGCTGGTTTCCAATCTCAGTGAAGTTCAAACAAATGGCTTTTAACTGTGAAAAAGCCTGAAATGTAGGAATCTGATGATCTGATGAAAAACAAAATATATGAGAATGATTCCAGAAGCTTCTGAGATATTCCCTTAATATGTGTTAAGTAGAAATAAACTGTTTGGAAGGGAAAGATCATTTAAAGGTAACTAACTTCTACGATGCACTACATTTTCCTAGGATCTCATAATATCCCGTGAGGTAGCTTTTACTCATTTTTTAAAACTACATTTTTATTGATCTCAGAGAGGAAGGCAGAGAGAGAGAGAGAGAGAGAGAGAGAGAGAGAGAGAGAGAGAGAGACATCAATGATGAGAATCAGTGATTGGCCACCGCCTGTACGCCCCGCACTGGGGATGTAGCCCGCAACCCAGGAATGTGCCCCAACCAGGAATTGAGCTGTGACCTCCCAGTCCATAGGTCAACACTCAACCACTGAACCACACAGTCCAGGATCATTGTTTATCCAGAAAGGGAAAACTGAGGATGAAATGTTTGAATAGTTTTTCCAACACTGCACACATAAAATAGTAAAGGCAAAATAGGGCTTCTGATTTTTGTAAATGTTTGCTTTTACAGAGATTCTAAATAGCCCTATTCTTGATTAGATAAAAATGAATTCACAAGCTAAATCCTATAACATCAGTTGTTCTTTTTTGTAGCATTTTTGTACACATTGGGAAAATGATTCACAAGAGAATATATGAGGCATAAGAACTTCTCTAAACCTCCAAAGACACCTTAGTCATAAGTACACCGAAAAGTCAGATCTGAGTTCTAGTTTTAACTCTGCATTCATCTTGATCAGGAGACTTAATATTTAAACTTCTTGATTCAACTAATCCACGTGCAAAAGAGACTGATAACTTGGATAAGGAAGAAGTGGGCTCTAGAATTTTATGTCTTCAGAGCCTTTTTTTCAAACAAACTCAGAGACTCAGGACTAAATCCTACTCTGCTACTGATTCGTATTGAAGCCTAGGAAAAGTTACCACTAGTCCGTAAGTCTGTTTCCTCCTTTAGAAAACAAAGATGGCAGTAAAGACATGGTAAATAGCATTGTTCTGGGATCCAATGAGAACCTTAATAGACACTTTTAAGGAGAGCACTACCTCATAGATGTATAGTGTACACTCAATCAATGCTACCTAACATGGAATCTATAGCTACTTCAGTTCTGGGATTTTTGTGAGTTTAAATTTGATGCACTTACTCATTATGGTGGAGGAGTCCAGACAAATAAAAGCAAGCCAGTGACTCTGAATCTGGGATTGTGTCTACCTCTCCATTCACCACTCAGTTTCTACTTGGATGTCTTAGAAGGAGTATTCAGGGAGAAGAAATAAATGGCAAGGAAGACAGAAAAACTATTTGTAAAAGAGGGAAAAGCAGCAGCTTCGCCCGTGTGTGAAGGTGCTGTGTTGTCTTGCAGAAACTGAGGGCAGGCTAGGTGTGAAACTCAGGAAGTGTGTTTGGTGAAAGTGTTAAGAATTAGCACAAACACCAGACAAAAAAAGACTGACAGCTTTCTTCTGTGCACTTTCAATGACATTGCTCATTGAAAAAAATAACAAATAAGCAGTAAATGCTTTTCAATGTGAAAAATAGTGCAAACAATGAGAGGCAGGCTCTCAAGCACACCCGGATTACATTGGTCATCAGAAACTCATGTTAACTAAGAAAGATAGAAGGAGATCTTTTACTATGTTCATTCTCTGGGTCTGCACTCTCCCAGGAACTATTTGTTTTCTTTGTTTTTTCCCTTCATAATCTTTCCCTCCATGTCGTTATTTAATGATTGCTATTTTTTTCCAGAATAATGTAAATTCTTTGAGGTCAAGGATCATGCTTGTTTTCATTCTATTAGCCTGAATGAAAGACATTTTCATTATTAAGGACTTAAATATATATACTAGGATATAGATATAGATATAGATATATAGATATAGATATCCTCTGTTAAAAATAGCATCAATTCCAAGTTATCTATCTTACAAAGGAGCACCACATATAGAGTTGACAAAAGCCCATAATAGATAACTGATTCAATACCCTTTTTCTTTTATCTGAGATGAACGCCAGAAAGTCCCCTCTTGTACCTTGGAAAGCAAGTCATCCCTAATGCAGAGGCAACCACTCTGATTTCTATCCTCACAGATTAGTTTTGCCTGATATTGGACTTCACATAATAAAATCATACACTATGTATCCAGGGTCTTCAGATCATATTCTGAGAACTGCTGGGATAGATGTATGATTACTTTTATAAGACATTGCCAAACAGTTACCAAAGTTGGTTTATATTTTTCATTTTCTTTGCAATTTATAAGCCTTACAAGTTTTCCACATTCTTGCCACAATTTGATATTGCTAATGCTGTTGTTTTGTTTTGTTTTGTTTTGACCTCATTTGCTGAGTGCAGAATGACATTTCATTGTGTCCATTGTGTTTTTAATTAGTATTTCTCTAATGACTAATGATGCAGAGCATATTTTCATGAGCTTAATGACAATCTGTATATCATCTTTCATGCAATGTTTAGTCAAGTTTTTACCTCGTTATTTTTAAATTTGGTTGTACTTTTTTAACTATTGACTTGCATCTGTTTTAAAAATATATATATGCTGGATATAATATGTTATAGAAATGTGTATTAAAATATGTTTTCCAATCTGTGATTTGCCTAGTTTTTAATGCTAAATTTTGCTAAGCAGAAATTTTTAATTTTGGTAAAGTCAAACTTATCATTATTTCCTTTTTTGATTATGTTTTTTATGTCCTGACTACAAAATATTTGGCTTTCTGATAGTTACCCAAAGATTATTTCTTGGGTTGTCTTCTAGAAGTTTTGTGGTTTATCTTATATGTTTAGATCTATGTTTCATTTCAAATTAATATCTATATATGAAATTAGATAGAGATTGAGGTTGATAATTCTTTCCTTTATAAACATTTAGTCGGTCCAGCATAATTTGTTAAAAATATCTTCTTTTCTCATTGCGTTTTGTTGTCGCTCTTAACAATCAATATGTTTTACATATATGATTCTATTTCTGAACTCCTGGGAATTGGCTTTTAAATAATAAAATAAATTTTCTATCCTTATAGTTAACATCATTTCATTATATAAACTTGAGAAAGTGGTCTCATCCGTAAAGTAGGGATAACAGTAGCATCTACTTCATTAAATATCCTGCTTTACCCAGGAACTAGGAAATACTAATTTTACTTTTATTACTATTTTACAACTATTATTACCACCATTACCATCACCACCATCTTACTGCAAACTACATACCACTGAGAAGAAATGTAGATAAAAAGAAATCCATAGATTAAAGATAAAAATAAAGAGATTGTTCATTCTACATTTAAAACAACACCCATAACAAAGCTCCATATCTTCATAGTTTGAACCTGAACCATTTTACCAATGCAAGTACTGTGACTGACTAGAATTTTTCTCTCCCAAATAGAAATCAACTATTTATACTTTTCTGTCAGATTTTATAATTGGCTGCCCTTAATATCTCTATTTGAGAGGTGAAGAGAAGTCAAAATAAAAAAGAAGCTAAACATTTCAACTTCAAGGAATGAGATGAATGAACAAGGATCAAAATACCCTGCTCCTCCTCAAAATCACATATTCAAGTCCTTATAACTTCCCACGTATGCTATAAAGACAGCATTGTATACATTGGTATAAAACTGCTCTGCATAAAACATCTCTACCCATTTATAAATTTGGGGAATCTACACTAATAAAAGACAAACATGCAAATTGACTGTACCTTCGCTACACCTTAAGCCATGCCCACCAGCCAATCAGAGCGACTATATGCAAATTAACCCAACCAAGATGGCGGCCGGCCGCCACAGAGCTGGAGCAAGCAGGAGGCTTGGTTGCCCCAATGATGGAGGAAGTCAAGCTTCCCGCCTGCCACGGCGACTCTGAGCTCCACTCAAAGCAACAAAGTTTCAATTATAGAAGGTAAATAAACCCCAGATACCTGCTTTCAGCTGGCTGTGGCCATGGAGCTGGAGTGAGCAAGAGGCTTCCCTCCTGCCCACCCTGGCCAGATCTGAGCTCCTCTCAAGGCTACAAAGTTTCAATTATAGAAGGTAAATAAATCCCAGAAAAAAAGAAAAGACAAAAAGAGAGGCTGGGAACTTCCGTCGCCGGGGGGCTTGGACAGCCTGAAAATGGCCCTCAGCCCCTCATCCAGACTGACCAGGCACCCCAGTGGGGACCCCCACCCTGAAGGGGGTGTGACCAGCTGCAAACAGCCATCAGCCCCTCACCCAGGCTGGCCAGACACCCCAGTGGGACCTCCACCCTGATCTAGGACACCCTTCAGGGAAAACCAGTCAGCCCCCACCCATGCACCAGGCCTCTATCCTATATAATAAAGAGATAATATGCAAACTGACCCTAACAGCAGAACGACTGGGAATTACTGGTCACTATGACACACACTGACCACCAGGCAGACGCTGCAGGAGTTGCCACCTGGTGGTCAGTGCGCTCCCACAGGGGAAGCTCTGCTTAGCCAAAAGCCAGGCTGATGGCTGCCAGTACAGCAGTGGTGGTGGAGCCTCTCCCACCTCCTCAGCAGCACTAAGGATGTCCGGCTGCAGCTTACGCCTGCTCCCTGCTGGCAAGTGGACATTCCCCGAGGGCTGCCGGGCTGCCAGAGCGATGTCTGACTGCCAGCTTGGGCCTGATCCGCCAGGGAGCAGGCCTAAGCCAGCAGGTGGACATTTTCCAAGGGGTGCCAGACTGCAAGAGGGCATAGGCCTGGCTGAGGGACCCCCTAAGCGCACAAATTTTTTTGCACCAGGCCTCTAGTTTTTATATAATTGGAACAATTTATAATTGTGTAGCAGAACCAATTGACATGGACATTGGGGCAGTGGGGCTTATCCTGAGGGGTGGGAGTGGCCAGGGAGGGGTCGATGGGGAAAAAGGGAGACATATATAATACTTTAAACAATAAAAAAATAATAATAAATAAAAAAATGTGTAACTGTGGCAAACACTGGACATATATATTATATTTGAGTCCAATTGACTCTAATTGCTAGAATACAAGACCTAATTTCAATATCATTCCAGTGGAAAAATGAAATATCTGTCATAGGAATTCCTTCTGTAGTGTAGTTTCCAGATAGAACATTCCTCAGATTAAGGTTCTGTCCATCTATACTATTATATATAAAAGCCTAAGCAACCATTATGGCTGAACGACCAGAACAACCAAAATGACTGGTCAACCAGTTGCTATAATGCACATTAACCACCAGAAGGCAGATGCTCAATGCAGGAGCGGCCCCCTGGTGGTCAGTGCACTCCCACAGCCATCCTCCAATGGCTGTCCAACATCCTGAGGGCCCTCCTCACCCCCAACCCACCTCCTACAGCCCCTTCACCTGGCCAGCCTGTTCCCTGATAGGCCTCAATCACCAGTCAGGCTGGGGAGCCCCACTTGTGCATGAATCTGTGCACCGGGCCTCTAGTAATCTATATTTTCTTTTCTTGGAAAATTCTCAGAAAAGAATAGCCACGTTGTCTGTTGCTTTGACCAGGTAATTCAAGTTTTGATTTGAAACTTCCCAGAATGTAAGATACATTGATAACCTGGTTGTTGATAGTTCAGAAATGACTGGGTGTTATATTTTCACTAGAAGCTTGATGCACAAAATTTGTGCAAGACTAGGACTTCCTTCCCTCAGCTGCCAGCACCGGCTTCCCTAGGACTGGGACCCAGGCTTCCCTCACAGCCCTGGCTTCATCTGGAAGGTCATCCAGAAGGACGTCCAGTCTAATTAGCATATTATGCTTTTATTATTATTGATTATCTTGGACTTCCAAAGTAATCTTGATCTGCCTTTTTCATGTACAACAATGCCTGGTTTTCCCTAAAGAGTTACACTCCCAAGAAAATAAGTGAGTCATTGAAGCTTTACCTCCCTTCCTTAAATTTTAGAGCAGAAATTTAGACTAGTAAGAGTAAATGACTACTCCCAATCTCAATGAATTATACTCATTAACACTGCTTCCATAATCACTTCTACCACCACCATTATAATGAAAATGCTTAATACTAGAATGGTTACCTCTATTATCACTGACTCTGGGCTCTATCAATGACAATACTACTTTCAATATTAATAGGTTTTATTTCATGTCTATGCACTATTATTATTTTCATAAAATATTTTAGTTCAAATGAGGTCTTTTACACTACTGGGTCATTAGCCATGTGGAGGCATTAAATATACCTAATTTAGATACAGTATTTAAGGTGTTCTCCCCAGATACTGTACTCGGCTCCCTACACAAAGGCTTTCTAGTCTCTTCCTGGAACTAATTACAAATGACCCCTGCTTAAAAGCTTGGCTCAAAAACATATTTACAGCTTATTTAATTATAAATAAGAAGGCTCTTTCCATTTGTACTAGTTTCCTAGACTGCCATAACAAATTACCACTAATTTAGTGGCTTCAAGTAACAGAAATTTACTCTCTCGTAGTTCTGGAGACCAGAAGTCCACATGGAAGTGGCAGCAGGTGCAGTTCCTCTGCAGGTATAATGAGAGGACCCTTCCTTGCCTCTCCTACCTTCTGGTGGTTCCAGGCATTCTGTGACTTATGGCAGCATAACTCTAATCTCCATGTGTGTCTTCACAAGGCCTACTTCTCCATATATTTCTCCTCATCTTATGACATTGGCCAATGAATTTAGGGCCCGCCCTATTAATCTAGGAGGATCTCATCAAAAAGCCTTTACTTCATTATTTCTGTAGAGTCCCTTTCCCTAATAAGATCACATTCACAGATACCAGGGGTTAGAACATGGGTATGTATTTTGGGATTCACAATTAAACTCATGACGCCATTGATGAACCAAATGCATGCACATGTGCCTACAAACTACAAACATCTCTGCACCAAATTACCTGATAGTGAAGGGTGAGTTGTAATTCAACTGCCTTTACTGGATTGGAAGTACAAGGGATGATTAAAGAGAGGAAAAAAATGTAGACATTTCAGCAAAATTTACTGTCCCAGTATTTTCTGGGCCATACATACATGCTGAAATAATAAAATTTTCAAGAAAAATTAGATTAATTTTGGATACACTTCAAATATACTTACAGCAATGGACACCTTTATTTTCTATAGATAAGTTACTCAGGAAATTATTCAACAAATGTGCTTAGTCTTATGTTTTAAAAAGCTTTGTTAGTCCAGCCTAAATAAATAAATAACCCATTCAAAAAAATATTTACAATGATGCTTGAGTAGTCTTATTTTTTACTTACATAATAGATGTTAATAAAACTGCATATTCAATTTTCATGTATTTTGATGGATTGTGGGGTTTTTATGGTATGAATTAATGTTCCAGGAAAGAAGTTCTAATTTACAATATTGTACCTCAAGAAAATAAGAGTCAACTATCATCCAAAAGACAATTAGGTAATAAATTTTGAGGTGCCTGTCCATTACTCCAATTTAAAGAAACATAGTCACTTTGAATCATATTGAAACAAAATATAGACTTTTCTAACAGAGCACATAAGTGACTTTTAAATTTCCAGCACATTTAATGGATATTCCTCTGATTCTAGAGATTTCCATTAAATGAGCAAACAAAATATGTTCCTCTGATGTGCAACAAATGGCTTTGGTTCTAGCTTGATAATATTATTCACTTCACCACCACCCCACTAGCCTTAGCTGACAAATTCCCCTATGCCTGAGTCACAGCAGAGGATTGTTGATATCCAGATTAGTTCAATTTAATTCGTCCCACCTTAATACCCCACTTCCAGTTTACTTACTGAACAATGTCCAATCATTTAATAAATATGGGCATTTTAGGAGCATTTTAAAACTTTCGTTTTTAAAAGTTATATTAGCAGTGTGTCTGGATGCCATACTCAGGCACACACACATCTATGGCATCCCTGAATTCTGGTGGAACGAATACCACATGAGCATGTGCCTCAAAAAGACGGGAGTCCACAAAAGTTAAATTTTATATTGCAAGGGTTTAATTAAAAAACAACAACAAAACACAACATTTCCAAGTACTCATGCTACTTCATAGCTATCATATTTTCTTGGATGAAATCAATCCATATCAATGGATTATTGTAAAGGTGCCAAGTACAAGAAGTATAGATTCTCTTATTTTCCCAATAAGCTAACAGGATTCTGAAAATGCAAGGGGGTCACATAAAAATTTTGAGAAGTGTGGTGTTTAAAATGTGCTGCATGAAGTAGCCCCAGGCAGCTAGTGTCTTAGAATAGGAAAGAGAAGGGGTGAGTAGTGAGAGTTTGGGTCTCCTCTGAAATGAGGACCCTCAGCTTTTTGTTTCATATTAGGAGTTTCATATAGATTTTATATACAATTTTAAAAAATTCTCATGTACCAATATGTTTTCAAATCACCGGTTCCAATTGTTTGCAGATGAGGAAAATGAAGGCAAGAGAAATAGAGGGTTTTGCCCAAGGACATAAGAGTACCTTGCTGGATTGTAGGCTGATTTGGCCATGGCATCTGTCATCCAGGTGATCATTGTCTGTCAATGTATATATAGACACCTTCATCATTTTATATGAACCTAGAGTATCTTCCCTAATGGCATAACCAAGACTATAACTGACACCTCTCTTGAATTACAAGGCTGTGAGTTATTCTCTACTACTTCCCACCTGAGTTATTGAGAGATTTCTCAGAAGTGACATAGAAAGCCCATCAGGGATTGGAGAAGGCACACCATTTGCTCTTATTGCTTCTGGGTAAATGCCTTTATTCTCCCACCACAATGGCACTTTTAAAATAACTTCATTCCATAAAAGATAACCGAAACTCAATTCAATGTGATCAGAGATCTCAGACACTGAAATAGAAAGTGGGTCTCTCTTCCTGGAATCAGATACAAGTGCTCTACATAATATATATATTCAGAACTACACCGTCTACCATAGATTTAATATGTTCCTGCTCTACCAACTCACTCCATCAAAGTAAAGCACAGAACTTTGAAGATTAAGATGACGTGAACTGAATAGAAAACAAAAAGATAGTGTTACTCTCAAAAGAACAATAGTAAATTTCTCTCTTCTGAGTCCTTAGAGCTCTGTAAGCTTGACCTTTTTTTTTCCCCTGTTGAGTCTCATTTATTTTACTCTTCTCGGGGTAGCCATGAATGCAGAAAGGGCATATGAAATTTAAAAGCTGTTACCGCTAAGCTTCAATATCCTTTCATTACAGAATAGGAGAAAGATGCCCACTCAAGAGAAACTCCTGTGCAAAATATGGTGACAGGCATGGCAAGTGCCCCAGCATGAGTATTTGTTCTGTGTTGACTGACCTCATTCAGGAAACATAAAAAGTGCAGAGCTATAGACAGAGGGGGGGAGGGGTAGAAGAGAAACAGAAAAAGAGAAGGAAAGGGGGGATTCAGGGACAAGAAGTAGTTTATTTTCACCTTATAATTATCTGTCTTTCTGACTTACAATTGGGGAGCAAAAGGAAGGCAGAAAAGCACTGTACCTTCTTTATTATCACAGAGGTACTATGAGCAACAATGTGAGTTTATATTACATCCCCGAAAATGTAGTCTGTAACAAAACCGAAAAGTGTGAATATAGTTGTGTTACTTTGTAACATACAAACTTCAAAATTTCCCATCTGCATAATTAAACAATCCTTATCTTAAAAGTCATCATATTTGTTAACAGTGAATCAAAACACTGTTCATATTGTTAATTCTTCCACAATTGTGTATATGTCTAAAGGATATTCTCAGAGATAGATATGAGAATTTACATTAATGATATAATTATGTCCTTCAAAGTAATGTGATTGTTGACTTTTATTCAGGCTGATGCAAATAAACTTTCAGGCATTGCTATAAATTTAGAACAGTCACCTGTGACTTTCCAAAATAGAGCTTTGTTTCTGAAAAGGTATCCAGAGAATTAATAGTCCCAAACACTATGTGGTATATTCAACTGTTGTTAAATCCTTTTGCATGCTACTCCTTTTTAGTAATTTAAGCTAAGTTCCCTCATGCCATAACATGTGTCAAAAAGCACCTAAAAGCATGTTGAAGCTTATGAATGATGTTCTAGCCACCACAAGTGACCTCAAACTGTTTACTCTCTTGTTTTTGAACTTTTGATTCCATATCTACTGGTAGGTCGTACTGTGACTTTGTGAAAATTATAAAAGGAGACTCTTTGAGAACAGGTGAATTCTAAAGAAAGAGAGAGAGAGAGGGAGGGAGAGGGGGAGAAGCGGAGAGGGAGGGAGGGACTCCTCCAGAGTCCCGACTGACTGTAGTCCAGGGCTAGGACTCTTGTGTTGCAGGCCTAATTTACATTTTAGGAAAGTACCATTGTGTAGGGCATAAGCTACTCAATTGTTGTGCAGTCCGGTGGTCTGACTAGCTGCACTTAAGTATTAGGTTTATGTAAAATCTTCTCCCACATTTTAGATTATAAACTTTTAGTATTATTTCTGGTATGACTCTAATTCTCCACCCTCCAACCTTGATTTCCTGGAGATGGGATCAGTAAAAGGAATGCTGGACACCTTGAATTAAAGATAATTCACATTTCAGCTCTGGCCCATGAGGGTCAGTTGAATGGAGCATAGTTCTGTGTACCAAAGGTTCACAGGTTGAATTCCTGGTCAGGGCACACACCCAGGATGCAGGTTCACTCCCATGGTCAGGGTGTGTATGGGATCTCTCTCTCTCTCTCTCTCTCTCTCTCTCTCTCTCTCTCTCTCCCTTCTTCCCTCTCTAAAATCAATTAAAAAATAAAACATATATCCTAGAGTGAGGATTTTTTTTAAAAAAAGGATAGTTCACACCTCTAAACAATATGATGTGATAACATTGGTGCAAACTATGCTGGTCTTGTCAGAATACTGCATTCACAATAGCCAATCTGCTACTGCTGGATTCTCAACAATTTATACCCAGATACTTAAAGATTAGATGATGCAAAACAGAACTCATCAGGTCAGCATTCTCCCTAATTTTATATTGCAAATCACCAGACTGAAAACAAAGCTCCCCATAATGATTCCCTGGACAGGTGCATGAATGGTAGTCTATTAATACCTCAGAGAGGTCCTGATTAAAGTAATGTATTTACTGTGTTTAACACATTGATAAAAGCACTAATCTAATTCTACACACACACATGAGGTCCTGATTAAAGTAATGTATTTACTGTGTTTAACCCATTGATAACAGCACTAATTCTACACACACACACACACACACACACACACACACACACACATCATATATGCACATTTCAGTGACTGGACTCTGGACTTTAGGCCAACTAAAGAAAATAGCCACAAAATAGCATTAAGTTAGTTGTCATCCATCCTAAGAGTAATAAAGCAGTACGAGTTATGTTAACCTCACTGAGCTAACTTTCTCCATGTAAATTAGTAGCAATTCTAATACCTATCTAATGTTTATGGAGATAAAGTCCTTCATTCTTTCATACAGAATAGCTAGGAGTAGTGAGAATGGTAGTAGATAATGACCAAGGTGGAAAATGCAAGCTCATGACTAAATGTAAGATGGAACATTGCTAACAGGCCCTTCCTTTAAAAATATTATAACTAATACATAATATTCTCTTTGAAAATTCTATTTAAGTCAAACAACCAACATTTGTGTTTTCTTGTATGAGTATTTCACCTTTGACTTTGCTCAGAGAAGGGCACGTTTTCAAAAAAGACTTGATTCTGGGTGGGTAGAGTGATTGGATGTGCCTATTTTTTCTGCATTTCCTACTTTTCTAGCCTTTTCTATATTGCTGCTGGCACACAAGATAATTATGGGTAGTGCACAGATACATTATGAACATTTTAAATAGATAAAAGTCTGTTTAAGATATATCATAAAAACTATAGCTATCAGAACAAAAACAATATTTTACAGATATTCTAATTCAGAATGAGACTAATTTTATAAAAGAGAGAGCAGAAAAACAAAATTAAAGAAATAATAATGAATACTGATGAAACACAGATACTGAAAAATCATACAGATAGGATGCAAATGATTAAAACTTGGAGACTATTGATCTATAGTCTCATAAAGCAGATCATTACCATATCTCATAAAGCAGATCATTACCATATCTATTACAAAGGCAAAGAAACCAAATCTTCAAGAAGAAATATAAAGTGCCCAGGACTTACCAGCAACTGGCTTGGCTGAAATTCACTCAGTCTTTCTGACTCCAAAGCCTATGTGATTAAATACTTCATACGCTGCCTCACCACTTTGATAATCTCTTCATGTGTGTCTTTTCTAAAGCCTAAAAAACCAAACTCTTGTTTTATTTAGGTATATTCTCTCCATCCTCCTGGACCATCTCATGCTCCATTCCACTTTCAGATTTCCCATAACACTATGGGGCTTCAATCATTCCTCCTATATTTATGATTTATCTACCTGTAGCCAAGGAATTGGAATTAAATGGAAATGAAATACACTCAGTCTCTACTTTTATAGATCTTATAAGCTTGTGAAAGAAATAGCCATATTTTTTTTTAGAAATTCCACAAACATAGCAAACTGAAATGTGAACTACAGTAGAGGGTTACATACTTTAAGAAAAAAATAGATGGGGAGGCAGAGAGATCATGAAAGAATTTACTAAACAAGTGATGCTTAAGCTGAATTTGCAAAGAGTAGAAAAAAAATATTCAACCAGAGGGAAAACATATGCAAAGAACCTAAAAATGGAAAAAGCAAAGGGGGGGGGGGGGAAAAAGCAAAGGCGGGGGGGGGGGAGGTTAAACAAAATAAATAAGATCTATATTGCTGAAAGAGAGAGAGAGAGAGAGAGAGAGAGAAAGGGTGGTTCCTGAAGAGAGGAGAAAGGAAGTAAGAGGAAGTAAGGTTACTCCTGTGGAGACTTTTTGTTTTGCATCATTATTTTCTACTTCACATGCATAAATCTTACTTATCCCTAATGACACACTTCCTAACAAGATCAATCTAAATACTCATTTACTCATCTCCACCCTGGAGACTAGCCCCATGCTAGGCACCAGGGGCATTAAACATGTTGACATTAAAAATCAATGACAATACTATCACATTATATAAATGGCTTCAGTCAAAATCAAGAGTCTGTGTTAAAATTCTGGACAGGGTTTTTACCAGGCAGTTTTCCAGGAAACACAACCCTGGATTTAAGACAGGAAGACAGCTTGACAGTGATCACATCCACCAGGCTGGAGAGGACATTCATTTCCTGAATATGGTGATGTCACCACAGTGAGTGCGCGCCTCTAGGTTACCGGATAGCATTTGGAAAAGAAGTGTCTTGGCTTCACCTTGCTCACTGTTTCCATTTTCATAAATGTTACAATAGGAGAATATGTCAAATCCAAGCTACAACCATTCCATCAACTTCATCTTCTGGTAGGTGCTGGGGAAAATACATAGCAACTTTCTGCATCCTCTTTTCTGCAAATACATAAGCTTCTACCATCAGCCTTGATTCCAAGCACATTACCAGAAGTAACAGAATATATGGATCCTCACATTATTTGCCCATGCACACTAGTGTCTTAAATTTAAGTATCCTGCATAACTTTTTCTTCTAAATTTCTATCCAGATTATTCCAGGTACTAGTTATTTGTAAATAAGAGACTCTACTATTATCCAAATTATGTTTATACACGAACTATGAAAAAAGATTGATTTCACGTCCTATCAGTGATTTCACAGGTAAAAATTGTACATTACAATGTGTAGCGATAATATATGGCTGGTTAATATCATTCAAGTTCTATCTCTGAATTCCACTTGAATTCTTGAGTCTATAACTGAAGTTACTGATTAAACTTATTTTTAGTGACATTAGTAATAATGGTGTATCCCTAGTGATTCTTGAATACAGTTCATGAGCATAATTTTGTTTTAACAACAACTGATTATTTCTTTAATCTGTGTTTATTGATTTCAGAGAGGAAGGAAAAGGGGGCGAGAGATAGAAACATCAATGATGAGAGAGAATTATTTATCGGTTGCGTCTTGCATGCCCCACACTGGGGATTGAGCCCACAACTCAGGCATGCGCCCTAACTGGGAACTGAACCTCGGCCTCCTGGTTCATAGGCAAATGTTCCACCACTGAGCCACACTGGTCAGGCCCAACCTATTATTAAATACCTTGTATATTCTGGTCCATATCCATTATGAGCTCCTGGGGGAAAGATACTATAGTTACGATGAGAAAAAATATTATGGAAAATATCTTTCATTGAAAAGTCATTAAGACACATAATAATAGTATTCATAACATAGTAAGATTAGTACATACATATCAGATATAAACTTTTCTTTGTATTTTTCAGATTACCAGTTTCTCCAAAAAGCAAGGAGATGCAGTTAATACCAAAATAAAGCTTTACTTTTACTTAAAATGACTAATACATGGATAGGTGTTAGTCCTGTGCCAATCCCCCTGGGGAAGGTCCAGGAGGCAATCCATTTCTTGCAAGCTCAACATCTCACAATTCTCATTGCTAGTCTTTCACACATTTTAAATCTGTTCACAAATCACATCTTCTTGCTAAAGAACAGCAGATTTCTCAAGATTTGTGCTTCATATACAGCTAAAGAAACATTTTCTAGACTTAAGGGGGTAAAAAAAAAGAAATAAAAACAAATTCAAAAGAAGAGAAAGAAAAATGCAACAGACTGAATGCCAAACATATAAACAGCTTCAGCACAAATCGATTTCGATGGAGAATGTGTCTAAAATTCACTGAAAATCTCTCCCTCTCTCTCCCCATCTCACTCTGTCTCTCTGCCTCTGTTTTTCTGTGCCTGTGTCTTTCTTCTCAGAAGTTACCTGGCATAAGTGCTTGCCGACCTATAGTCAGGGTTGGTCAATATTGCAAAATTACTCAGAATATCTAAGGATGGAGGGTGGGAGACTCCGACGTAAGCCTCTTTATAAGCAATATATCAGTTTTCTGTTGCTGTTATGACAAACTTCTACAAACCTTGTAACTTAAAACAACACAAGCTTATTCCCTTGTAATTCTGGAGGGTCAGAAGTCTGACATCAGTTTCACGGTTTTAGTTAGCAAGCTATGATCACTTCAACATTAAACTTAGTAATGAGAGAAAACACACAACCAAAAATTCATCAAGAGGTCTCATTCAAAATCCCACAAGGAGTTATATAAATGACATGCAGGCACATCCACCTTGAAAATAGGAGTTCCATTTCAGTAGATGTCTTTTTAGGAAGTGATCAGGAAGTTCAAAGAATGGAGTTTGCACTTTCATAAAGCTTGAGCTGCTAAAATCCCATTGGGTCACAGGAGTTGTTTATTACTCTGTGAACAAGCCCATGTGAGGAGAGCTATTCTTCTCTTCCTTGTCTGCCACATAGTAAGCGCTCAAGATCTTAGTTATTTTTAACTAGAATCAAATTCAGTTTAAAAATCTTAAGGCAAAAACCAAAAAGAGAAAAAAAGCTGAGCTAGAAACACATTTTTTAAAAAGAGCAGCAAAAATAATGTATGCATAAGAGAAGAATACACTTGAGGCAATGAGAACATTCACGTGAAATAAAGCTTTATGATATAAGCCAGTTACCAAAGGCAGAAGAGCCCAGAACACAGTGTATTTCTTGTTTTTACTTGCAATTGTTCAATGAATTAGGCTCTGTTTTTAAGAAACCCTCTGAATAATATGTTTGAATCAAAATAAAACTTGTTTTCCTTACCTTAGTGTCACTCATCTAAAATGAGGGAAAATTACCTGGTGGAATAAAATCCCCAAATAAAAATGTACTAAGAGTTTAAATTAAAATCCTTGAACATGACTGGTATCTAAGGTCAGTATATAACTAAGTCTCCTCAAAATGTTTCAACATTATTATGTATGTTTCAATATTGTTTTCAATATTATTTAAAACTAGAATGGCACAGTGTGTGTGCGCGTGTGCGCGCGCACATGAAAGAGAGACAGACAGAGAGAGAGAGAGAGAGAGAGAGAGAGAGAGATCTTTGTGTTCCACAAGTGTATTACTTTTCTGTTTTGAAGAGCAAATACATGTGAAATAGAAATTTATAAGCTGTTTATATAATCATGCTTAGAATAGCAGGGCCTGGACTCTGAGTTTTCATCACATGCTTTGGTCCCAGGCATTACATTTCTGGAGCAGACCTGGAGAAAACCAGCTAACACAGGACTGCATTATCTTAGCCACTGGAGAGCCAGCTTTCTCACTGGAGCTCATTTCATATACAGCAATGCTTGATTTAATTCCCAAATGACAGGATGTCAAGTTGATAAAAATTAGTCTCAAGAATCAGGCAAAACTAAATTTTAATTCAAGCTCTATTACTTATTAATTATGTTAGAGGAACATAGTTCTTTGACTTATTTTCTTTTCCCTTTTTTTTCAGTTTAAATTTGGTAGAAAAGAAGTACCCACAGAGTTTGGCTAGGATTTCTTGAGATACTGTACTTATATATGTTAAATGCTTATGACAATAATCTATACTAATAATAGCCTAGGGTCATCACAACCAGATGAATGACCGAACACCTGGGTCCAGGTGGAGGTGGTGGTGGCGAAAGTCAGGCCTGGGTCCATCACCAGTTAGAAGGCATCTCAGGGTATGGACCATCCCCTCAGCCAGAACTCAAGATGGTCACCTGGCCTGGCCTGGCCCCTTCTCAGAGGCAGCTCCTTTCCTCCATGTACACTACAGAGGACAGACAGATGCCTAAGAGGATGGGGCCATGGTGCCCCATCCCTACCCTACTCCCCTTGCCTCCTTCACCTGTGGCCCCCACAGAAGGGTATGTATGAGAGCCCTTCCCCTGCTACCTCTAACCACTGTCTCCGGCCATCCCTCAGCACACAGGCATATCGGCTTTCAAACTTGCCCTACTCACTTTCTCTCACCCTTTCCAGGGCCTCTGCCTTTGGAATCCAGGGCTCTGGGGTTTTAAACAGAGCTGGGGTGGGAAAGGGTAAACAGCACCAAAGATGGCTGATATGACCACCCTCCTCTGCCTCAGCTTGACCAATTAGTTCAGCCTCAGAACGTGGCGCTCAGAGGGCATCCCTACTTCCCCAGCAATCACTCTAGGGCCTCGGCCCCAGTACCAAACTCCTCTCCCCCTTGGCCATCCCCACAGCTTGTGTTTGCTGCAGCTCCGTGTGCCTTACTTAACCACCCCTTCCTTCCCTGTTCCTACAAAGGAGGCTGCATCTTTGTATGTTATATTCATATAAACTTTATAACATTTTGAAAAAAAAACAAAAACAAACAATGACCAAGAGAATGTAGGCAGTCTGGCTCAGGAGAATGGAGAGAAGGGAGAATTCCATAAGTTGGCCGATGCAAAGATATTTCTGAGTGACTGCCTGGTGTGTGACAGTTGTGTGATGGCTGAGGAAGGAGTCCAAGTTTCTCAGCAGAACACCAAGGACTTCTTCCGTGTTCAGAACCTTTGCTTTGGTTTTCAGAATTCCCTGCTCCCCATCTGTTGGCTCCCTCCCTCTGAGGGGCGCTGTCGTCGTCACATGGGTGCAACTGGAATATTGTATCTCGAGAGGATTGCCCCAATGTACGTATCCTTTTATCTAATGATGAAAAAATCCCAAAGAATAAGAATGGAGACAGACTGCTGTCCTTTAGGCTTAAAAAAAACAACCCAGAAGTATTCTGTGAAGAGTTGAGACTTTGTTCTGTCCATGCGACTCAGAGAGATTGGGTGAGGAAATGGCCTGGTTTGGCCCTGACTTTACCCACTTAGGTTACTCTTGAAGATGTCTTTGCCACATGTGAATAAACTGCCACCTTTTGGAATAGGGGCTCATATGAAAGGCTGCATTCACAACTTTTCTTGAAACAGATCTATGTTCTGCAGCTGTGGCCACTGTCCTGAGACCAGGTCCTGTCACTGGAAATCAGGGGGCATTGGAGAGGAGTCCTCACCCCCCCCCCCCGGGCCCTTTTACATTCAGGGATTGAGCTGAACTCACTTTGGGGGAGGCCTGGCAAGGGTGACAGTTGTCACAGATAGAAGGATGGAGAATGGAGAGGCAGACACCCTGCTTGGTTCCTCCCTGGGTGGGGTCAGGCAGATGAAGGCTGGCCAGCCTGCCTCACAATTGGGTGAGATAGTGTCCTCTGAGTCCACCTCTCACCCCGTGGGCCCGACCACTCCCCTCAGCTCCAGGCAGCCCTCTGTGTTCCATGACAGCACACTCTGCCCTCACATGCTGCTCACCCTAAATGAGAAGGAAGAGAGCAGTTGGCCCATAGACAACTACACAGAAAGATAGGGCTCATGGCTGGTGAGCGCAGAGGTGGTGGGAGATTCTCCTGCCTCCATGGCAGCACTAAAGAGCAACAAGCTGAGTGGTAAGGAGCACTGAGCAGGCAGGAGGTAAGGAGTGAGGGATCCTGGACTGTTGAGAGGATTTCCATGGGAACGGGTCTAAGCCGGCAGGCGGACATCCCCTGAGGGGTCCTGGACTGCGAGAGGGTGCAGGATGGGCTGAGGGTCCACGCCCCTCCAGTGCACGAATTTTGTGCACCAGGCCTCTAGTGTCTGTTATAAAATAAACACTCAATAAAGCTTTTAGAATTTTTTCTTCCAGTTTAGCACTTGTACTTTTAAAATAGCTGCTAGAAATATTTGTCTCTATTTTCTTAGCAAACTAAATGAGGTAAGTTATTTAGAGAAATTTGTATGTGTGCGTGTGTGTGTGTGTGTGTGTGTGTGTATTCTAATTTAGGTTAACACATCAAATTATTCCTGCTAGTCTACTCTGCCCAGCTATTTTTTGTTGCTAACTAATCTTAATATTAGACACACAAAAATTACATACATAATCTACACTAATAAAAGAGAAACATGCAAATTGGTGTCGCTCAGCTATGCCCACAAGCCAATCAGAGAGACTATGCAAATTAACTCAACAAAGATGGTGGTTAATTTGCATATGCAGGCACAGAGCGAAGACTGAAGGCTCTGGCCAGAGTGAAGACTGAAGACTGAAGACTGAAGAGGCTTGGCTTCTCCGCTGCGGCCGGACCAAAGGCCTGGGTTCCAGGTGCCGGAGGAAAACCGGTGCTGGCAGCCAGGGGATGGAAGGCCTATTGCACGAATCTCTTCATGCAACTGGCCTCTAGTCTATATATATAAAACCCTAAGCGACTGATTGATCGTTCGACCAGTCAACCATTCAACCAGTCAACCGTTTGGTCAATGCACTCCCACAGCAGGAGAGCCACTCAGCTGACCAATGGGCACTCAATGCCTGGCTCAGGGCTGGTGAGCACAGCTGCAGCAGGGCAAGCCTCTCCCACCTCCACAGCACCACTACCAAGTGCAGGCGCAGCAGGGCTGGAATGAGCAGGAGTGGCTTGGCGCCAGGCCCAGGCTTGAGCTCCTCCCCTGCCGCCTGCTGCTTCGCACACTACTACATCCCTCGGAGGATGTCAGACTGCTGGTTTCGGCCCTGATCCCTGTAGGCCATGCTGGGCCTGCAGGGATCTGGCCAAAACCAACTCTCTGACATCCTCCAAAGGTTTTGGGATTGGGAGAGGGCACAGGCCAGGCTGAGGGACCCCACTGGTGCACAATTCCATGCACTGAGCCTCTGGTATCCTATCTAATAATAGACAAACATGGTAATTAACCGAACCTCCGACACGCTTCCCATTGGCTAATCAGGGTGATATGCAAATTAACTGCCAACCAAGATGGCGGCCGGCAGCCAGGCAGCTGAAGCGAACA
>NW_005370798.1:446592-461975 GCF_000412655.1 Myotis brandtii | reverse complement strand
GGGACCCCCACCCTGATCCAGGACACCCTTCAGGGCAAACCAGCCAGCCCCGACTGGTGCACCAGGCCTCTATCCTATATAGTAAAAGGGTAATATGCAAACTGACCCTAACAGCAGAAAGACTGGGAATGACTGGTCACTATGACACACACTGACCACCTGGGAGCAGATGCTTAATGCAGGAGCTGCTCTCTGGTGGTCAGTGCGCTCTCACAGGGTGGAGCTCTGCTCAGCCACAAGCCAGGCTGATGGCTGCCAGTACAGTGGTGGTGGTGGGAGCCTCTCCTGCCTCCTCAGCAGCGCTAAGGATGTCTGACTACAGTTTAGGCCTGCTTCCCGCTGGCAAGTGGACATCCCCCGAGGGCTGCCAGGCTGCCAGAGGGATGTCTGATTGCCATCTTAGGCCCAATCCCCCGGGGAGCGGGTCTAAGCCAGCAGGTGGTCATCCCTCCAGGGGTCCCAGACTGTGTGAGGGCACAGGCCGGTTGAGAGACCCCCCCCTCTCCCCGCCGAGTGCACAAATTTTTGTGCACTGGGCCTCTAGTGTTTTTATAAAAGAGGATAGTTTAACATAAAACAAAGATAACATCAATTTTATAATTGTGTTCTACCAGTGTGAGTACTTTGAAATAACATAATAGTCCAACAGATCATTTTAAACTGTTAATAAAATATAACTTCTGCATAATGACTTTGGCTTACAAGTCATGTTAACCTGTGCTATTTAATTAGTTCTTAAAAACAAAACAAAACACACTCACACACACACGCTTAAGTTGAATATGGATGTTTTGGTCTGAAAAGTGTACCTCCAAATTTCGTATTTTAAATTGCTAACCTCCAGTACCTCAGAATGTGGCTGTATTTAGAGACAGGGTTTTAAAAACAGTAGTTAACTTAAAATTAGGTCGTTAGGGTGGAATCTAATCCAATATACCTGGCGATCTTATGAAAAAGAGATGAGGACACAGATATACACAGAGGGAAGACCACATGAAGTCACTGGAAGAAGAGCCACCCACAGGTCAAGAAGAGAGACTTCAGAAGAAATCAACTCTATTTACCCTTTGATCTTGGACTTCTAGACTCCAGAGTTGAGACAATATGTTGTTTTAACCACCTGGACTATAGTACTCTGTTTTGACAAACATAGAAAATCAATACAATGAACTACTCCCTTTTTAAGGATGACACTAATAAAGATTCAGAAACTAGTGTGAGGTGTTTTTGGGTTTTTTTTTCCTTTAACAATTTGCACAAGCAGAGTCAGAATTTGAATCATTGTTTCTAATGACTGTCTGTGTTCTTCCCACCTCACCATTGCGCTTCTTGAGTAAGCCAATGGCATAGGGTTGGTGCCGTTTTTGGAGTCAGACACTGGGTGTCAAGGTTTTTGCTAACTAGAGAGCAAGTCCCTATTTAGCTTAGCAGAGAGTCAACTGACTAAGTTGTGTGATAGAATCATGATGTTGCACATCTCCCTTCCTATACTATGTTCCTTGTCTCTATCAGGTGAGGTGATATTGGAGTACCCAAACCTGGATGCAAATCCATAGTATTCCCTGAGATATGGTGAAAACATACCGAGTGAGCCTTTATCTAAGACCTACTAAATAAGAATCTTGAATAAGGCAAAGGATTGTGTTGAATAAGCTGTGTTTTTTAAGAAGGTTCCCAGATGATTCTGATAGTCAAACAAGCAACATTTAGGAACCCCAACTATACACAGTGGGAAGACTGTAAGTTTTGAAATTGACAAACATAAATTTAAATCTTAGCTCTGCATTATAATTTCCTTAATAATTCTAAATTTTAGATTCTATACATATAAAATGAAGGACAGTAGCCCCTGCAGATCATTGTACATGTTGATATGTTTGTGGCTGCATGTATATACTATACATATGGAGCCCTTTTTTAGACATTTTTTTCTTTTTATTTTAAATCCTCAACTGAGGATATTTTTCCATTGATTTTTAGATCGAGGGAAAGACAGAGAGAAATATCAATATGATAAAAACACATCAATTGTTGGCTCCTACACGAGCCCCGACCAGGGCCTGGGCGGGGGAGGAGTCTGCAACCAAGGTACATACCCTTGACAGGAATTGAACCTGGGACCCTCCAGTCCACAGGCCGACGCTCTATCCACTGAGACAAACCAGCTAGGGCTAGACATTTTCTTTTAAATACTGTATAGACTGAAAATCTGACTGAAGAATTTATTATCAGCAACCTGACTTATATTTGATCCCTGAACCTTGGCAATATTAGCCATAAAGAACATCCAATGGCTTTTCTACCATATGGATTCCTGTTACCCAGACTATTAGGTTCAAATTTGCTTGAATGGTTCATGATCTCTCTTTCCAAGGTTATCGGCCCAGGAAGAAAATTATTCCAATAGGACATTCAGATTCTTATGTGAACCAGATTTCTGGACCAATAGCAATTCCTTTCCTTAGTTAGCAGCCAAAATGTGCCAAGTAATTTTACAAAGTGCTAGGGGAATTACTTTCAATGTGATGAGCCAAAACCTCATATTGAGTTAGCATTTCATCTATTTCTGGTAGAAATTTCTCAGGGTACTCAGATCTCAGGCCTTAAATCATAGCAGATCTCTAAGCACCAATCATGGCAAGTTTCTCCTCCTTTGTTTCACATAGTTGAAAGCCAGAATCAGCTTGAAAATCCTGTACTCCAATAAATTGCCAACCAAATAGAATGAGATTCACCCATTATTCTTTCTGTCATTCTATCCTAAACAATCAAAGTTCAATCTGTTTGCCTTTAAGCTCCTTCTAAAACCCTCCTTTCCCTCAGCTCTCCTTTTCATCATCCTTCTCACCCTCTTATGAGTTGAACAGAACACCTGTCTGAAGAAAATCCCATTAAATGCCCAGACATTCAGCAACTCCTCCTAACAAATTCTTATCAAGAGACAAGAGATCAATAAGCAGAATAACTTGAGTCCTTATCAACCAAACTAAATTAGGTAATGGTGTTTTCTCGAAACAGAATGAGCCCCACATTCTAAATAACCCCTTAGGAAGGCTAGTTGCAGCTGAAGCTCTGAAGATTTTATGTTGAGATGAATCATCACATAATGTTGGTCTGCCAACAATCATCAATGGCTGCGCCAGTAAAACATTTGGAAAAATCCTGACTACCTAAGGACAGAGACAGTTCATCCAGTATTCCTCATGGGGGCCAACAAAGGGACAGGAAGAAGGAACTCTTTTTTACATCTGGCTGCTGGGTCATAAAGTTCCACAGCCCTTTTAGGCTTTGGAAACCATCCTCTGTCATCTGTGGCTGGAGGGATTTTTTTATCCTATATTCTAAATATCTATTCTAAGAAACCACAGGCAGGTAGATCTGATAAGCCTGAGTTCTTAACTTCAAAAGAGCAGAGAAAGTTGACTGCTTTTTGAAGAATGCTTTCTTATCCTCTAGTCCAGTGGTCGGCAAACCGTGGCTCGCGAGCCACATGCGGCTCTTTGGCCCCTTGAGTGTCGCTCTTCCACAAAATACCACGTGCAGGCGCACACATACAGTGCGATTGAAACTTCATAGCCCATGTGCAGAAGTCGGTTTTCGGCCTGGGCGAGTCTATTTTGAAGAAGTGGTTTGGAAGTGGGGGGTGTCGGTCGGTCGGTTGGGCAACAGGAGATGTGGTGCAGGCGGGCCGCGGGGATACGCAGCGCTGGGGAGGCGCACGCGATTCATGCAGGAGTTGAGTGAGCCAGTCAAGACAAGTGAAACAAGCCAGTCAATGAAGGAAAAATACCACATGATCTCACTCATTCATGGATAATAAAGACCATTATAAACTTATGAACAAAAATACAGAGGCAGAGCTGCCTCAAACAGACTGTCAAAATGCAGCGGGAAGGACGGAGAGGGTAGGGGGGCAGAAGGGGGCGGGTAAGAGATCAACCGAAGGACTTATATGCATGCATATAAGCATAACCAATGGACATAAGACACTGGGGGGTAGGGGAGGCCAGGGGATTGTCAAGGGCAGGGGAAAAAAGGAGACATATGTAATACCCTTTGTAATACTTTAAGCAATAAAAAAAAAGATTATATTTTTTTCTAGACCCGTGGTCGGCAAACTGCGGCTCGTGAGCCACATGCGGCTCTTTGGCCCCCTTAGTGTGGCTCTTCCTAAGCCTTAGGAGTACCCTAATTAAGTTAATAACAATGTACCTACCTATATAGTTTAAGTTTAAAAAATTTGGCTCTCAAAAGAAATTTCAATCGTTGTACTGTTGATATTTGGCTCTGTTGACTAATGAGTTTGCCGACCACTGCTCTAGTCTCACATATGTATTTCTCCAATGAGGTCACTTAAATGTGAAGCACCCCCTTCTGCAGAATTTTAGGTTATTTCTGTTTAAGATCTATGTGTTAGATTAGCATCAATCATATGCTAAGCAAAAATCAAAGTGCTCAATGAAACAGGATAAGTACTATTAAACTCTTTTGTTTTATTTATAGAATCTGCATTATGGTGAGAGGCCAATTTATTACAACAACACAAAAGGGTAGTGTAGTGTAGCAGTTTTAGAATTTTACACAGAGTGTAACAGAACATTAAGCAACCTGGTGGTGCAAGTGATTGGGTATGGAAAAATATTAGAAGTAACAACTGAGGTCAGAGTTAGTTTATCAAGATAAAAATTATATAGGGTGGGGGACAAGAGATGGGGAACATGAGCTGGAGCTAACATGATTGGTGCAGGATTCAGGCTGAATCTATATGCATGAGTCCTGGGTATTGTAGAAACCCTGCTGATCCAAAAAGAGCTTGGTAAATAATGAGGTTAAAGAGGAGGGTAATATCAGAATCATGAAGTGGAAGAACACTGTCATAAGAAACTTGGGTTTCTTCCTAGAAATGATAAACACTCAGAGAAAAAGTTTAAGACAGAGAGTGACACATTCCCATTTGCTTGTTGGATGGTCTACACTGCAAATATCATGGAGGATGGATTTGCAAAGGGAGAAGAAGTAGGTGCGAGGAGACTAATTAGGAGGTGCTTGTAATACTTTAGATGAGAGCTGATGAGAACTTCAACTCTCCAGAGAGATGTAAATATATAGAGAAAACATGTTTTGAATTATTCAACAAATAGTTTGATTTTTTCTCCAAAGTAATTTCTCAATACAAATCACTAAGAAGGAAAGGCCTTTCTATAGATTTTTACATGAGCTAAGATATGACATTTCTTTAAGAATTCCCATTTTTAAAACCTCATCTGGTATAATTTTTTAATGTAAGACTACCTAGATAACTCCACATTACTTAAATTGTAACAAACAAAAATGACTTTCAGTTGAGCAATTTGTCGGCTGCTGACCCTTCCTGTTAGCTTCCATTACAGAAAAAGAAGAATGTCAGTTTACCACTTGTTTACTGAAATGTTTGTGCTTGTTCTTGACTTTGATTGAATTATTCTTGCTGAGAAAGATGAATATTTCCACGCTGGCTAAAAAAAAAAGTGAAATTAAAATCAATTTCCACTGAAATATGTATTGTTTCTCAAAATGTTTTCAGCCTCTTTGATATATTAAATTTATCTTACCTGCCACCATTATCTTATTTCAAGCCCTGAAACCTGGGCAGGGATGATGTCATATTAACAATCACTCCTAGGAAGGATTGCTGATAAAATGTCCACAACAATTTATTACATTTGATTCAACAGCTGTGCTATTTTAGAAACCCCATTTTAGACCCACAGGCAGATCGATTCAGACACACACAAAAAACTTTTCAAAATCTTCAAGTATTGGAAATCTGATTGTACTTATACTAGAAAGCCAGATTCTAATGTCTAAAGACACAGAAAAACTCTGTTTTTGAATCTTTCGAAAATGTGGTGAGTGAAAAGTGTATTTTGTGTGTAAATTGTTTAATATGCAGAAACCCACCCTGCATCTGAGTTGTGGGATATTAACCTTGAAATAACTTGGGAGAATACAACCCAACTAGAGTCAAGAAAACATACTATCCCTTGCCTTCTAAATCATCCAGATTATCAAAAGGGGATAATTTTTGGCATTGTGGATTACTAAAACCAAAATCTCCTCAAAGAATGTTTTCCAAACTAATGAAGTATAAATAGTTATAAATACTTGTGGAGAAGAATTCATCAAAAACATACTAGCACTTTGTAGAAGTTCTATACATTCAAGCCCTTTCAAAGACTTTGCTGGGCAAGCCAGAGATCCTTACAACACAGTGATATATTTAAATCCTGCCACACTCATTTCCACCAAAACGGAGAAAGAAATTGACAAGGGTTTGCACGCCTAACTTGGATAGGTTGAACGTGCTGCATTTGGATTGTACAAAGGGAGAGGTATCCACGTAACAGAAAAGAAGGATAATATTTACTGAGCTATTACTGTGGATATTGTGTTATGTAATCACCACCACAAACATAAGATAACTGTCATTTGAATATAATTGTGCCTTAAGAAAACTGACAGTGCAATTTCACAACATACTCCAGGTCATACATTGTTGTTATGGGCATTTTGAGTCAGACTTATTAATTCAGCAGGCCACAGAAGAAGGAATGTTTTATATGTCCTGTTTTGACTGGACTAATTTTGACAAGCAGGCTTTTTAACATTACCCAAACTATAAACTATTAAACCTTCAAGTTAAAAAAAATAAGTAAAAAATAAATACTGTGAACTTGGAGAAACAGATACTCTTATGCATTTCTGAGCCTAACCTTATCTCTGATACCCATTGTACAGCTGAAAACCAGCCTTAGCGTGAATATGGGCCAGTGTAGCATTTGGGAATAGAACAGACAGTCAGAAGAACTGGGGTGAGAGATGCATGTAAGTTTTTACAACTTTCACATATTCTGGAAAGATCATAAATCACTCTGAGCAAATGTTTCTTTCTCTAAACAATTAACTCTAACTTAATGGTCTATAACATAGTTTAATGACTAAACAAATTTAGCTACTTAGTTATTTTCTATTTAAAAGTCTAGTGCTAAGATTAGACTAACTCACAATTCATCTAACAAACATTTTGAAAATGTATATTCCTTTTCCTGGACCAACCACAGTACAGGGAGTACATATTAGGTATTTTCTTCTACTACAATATGCAAAACTATCTTAGATGTCATAGAGCTACAGCAATGAGAAGATTAGCATTAATTTTATTTATGTAAAATTTTCTCCCCCTGAAGAAATTTACTCTGCAAAGGAAGCAAATAAAAATGTTAAGCGCTAAAACTGGACTGAAATCCCAGGAGAATTGCAATGTGAACACCCGTTGCACTCCTCTTTTATTTCTTCCTCTTCGCCTAGCCACAGGGGAATGGATTTACCAAGAGTATGTGACTCTGCTGTCCTCGATTCGCTGCATAATTGGAGCTTGCCAGTAGGAGAAATAACAAGTCGGGGATGCCTTGCAGCCTTACAGATTGTCCAAGTATCTACGAATGGAGCTGAGAGGTTAACCCAAGTCGGAGACACACAAGTCTCAGCTCTGCCAGGGTAGATTCTTTTTAACTAATGACCAGACTAGAAATGCTAGCCCCCAGAGAATAATTATCTTAACTCCAATAGGAATAATGATCATATAATTATAATGACAGCTAAAAATTGGGAATATTTTAAATAGCCAACAATGAAATAATGGCAAAATAAATTACTATATCCACAAAGGAGCATATTACCTTCACTCTAATATGTCTGCAAAGTGTTATTAGTAATGTAAAAAGTGTTAATTGTAAAATATATAAATATATGCAGATAATATACAATATACATATACACAGAAAAAGATATACATATATTATAAACAAATTATTAAAGATATTGGTAAGTTTTGAGTAGTGGGATTATGAGTGATGTAAATATTTTCTTATACTGTTCTCTAATTATATTTTTCTAAGAGATAGATTTATAAGATAGATAGATAGATAGATAGATAGATAGATGATAGATAGACAGAGAGATAGACAGACATAATCACTAGTCAAGGCAAAATTGAATTGCCAAGAGGCAATTGCCCCCTTTAACTGTGGAGTAATCCCTTCTATTAAATTTAAGTTCGGCTAAAACTGAGATTCCCTGTTCATGTTTAAGTGTACATTAGTGTTTCAGATAGGTAGAAAACAATTGCTTAAGGTTAGTCTCCCTGGTGACTAGCTGAGGAAATGTACTTAATTACCAGCTAGGCAATTTTTTTTATTAAAATGAAATTGGAAAGGAAAACAAACAAACAAACAAAAAACAGACCCAAAGAGGTGGGGGAAGAGAGGCAAATGCAACACTCTACTAAGATACGGAGACTGGGAATGAAGAGAACCAGACTACCTGGGCACAAAATGCCATGAAGAATGAGAAGTTTCACAGTGCAAATTTTCTTTCCGTTTCACATTCCTTTCTTTTGCTTCTGAAGATCCAAAGCCAGCGGTACTGAAAATAGGCCAATTCCATGAGGCATTACATTAAATTTGTGATTTTTAAAGGTTTTTCTTTTAGAAAGCCTGTTCTAAAAGCAGCATTTATGTTTACAAATTATTTTACAAATAATTTACACTTATCTATTTATTAAGACTATGTAACTTGTGGAGCCAACTCTGGTAAAAGTATATGTGGGGGAACTAAGTGAAATATTTTCCATAACTAAGGATTTATCCCTTTGAGAACTTAGACAAAAAAAGAACACAAAGTTTGGATATAAATATATCAAATATGTATTAAAGATTTTCTTGGATTTCAGATTATACTAAATGCAAGTTAAGCATTTAAATGATTCTTATGAAGATAAATGGTTTCATTGATTTGAAAATATAACTAGCCTAAGAGTTAGTCTCAGTGACCAAAGGCACTGATTTTTAACTTAATCGTTAAAACAGAAGTCTTTATTTTCCTAAATTAAAGTTGAAAAAGTAGTGATATGCCTAAAGTTAAATATTTCTACAACCAAGAATCTTGATAGAGACAATCTAAAAAAGAGGGTTAGCAGAAAGTTGTTTTTGTTTTTTTAATAATACCTGCTTTCTCTCTCTTCATTATCTTCTTATCAATGTAGTCCTCTCTGTACATTTCTTTCTGACTACTCTCCTGTCTACTGCATGTGCCTGCCTTTGTATTCTCTCTCTCTCTCTCTCTCTCTCTCTCTCTCTCTCTCTCTCTCTCTCTCTCATTAGCACATGCACTACAACTTTATTCCAAAAGTGGTGGGAGCCAGCACCCAGGAGGCTTCTACTATGACAATGAGGGCAGAAAGGAAGAATTATTATCTGACTGGGACTCACCTTTTTTGGATTACAAACTCCCAAGTAACTTGTCATTTGCACTGTGGTTAAATATAGCCTGCATATGGTTCAAAACATCTGCGATTTTACATTCATGCATAAATTATTTTGTACAGTAGAGTTATTGCAGAAAGCACCCTCCCATCACCATGGTTACCAATCCTTCCTGTAGAGCTCTGTATTCACATGTACTGTTAGTACAATCACAAGGCGGGTGGTAGGAATAAAATACAGAGATGCAATTCCATAATCCAACATGATGATATTTGGTGATATTGGTAATTAGTAAAAAGTTAGATCAACTTGGCTTTCCTTAGCAAGGCTTTTGCTTTGGGCATAAGCTAAGCATTTTTCTATGAATGATATAAGATAATTGTATCAGTGGACAGTGGTCAAAGGTCCTTTAACTAGACTTAAACTCACCTGAGACCTTTATCAATAGCTTTCTTATCTGTCTCCAAAATTGATAAGATGCACAGTCACTTTCCTTTGGAATTGTATCCTGATATTCCTGTCTCAGAGTGTTTGGCCTCAGTACCTATCAATGGAGGCTTATTATAAAAATAAACCTAACAGATAAGGAATTCAAAAGGCAGAATAAATCCTGTGCATGAATATGAATACATTAAAATAATTAAAGATCTATGTCCTCCTAATTGCTCTCAGTATGAAACTTAGTTCTCTCCTTAGTCTTGCTGTCTAAGACCAGCTGGGTCTCCTTCCTTCCAACAGTGAAGTGCAAGGTACAGTCAGTCATGCTCTATGCTTCTTCAGAGACTCATACACTCACAAAACTATTGCTCTTGTGTGATATAACCTAGGAGGTAAGAAGATAAGACCATTGTGCATTGGGAAATTTGAATGATGATAATTGGAGGACAAGGTTGACAAAAGAGGTAATTCAGTGTTGAGAAAGCATAGCTTTAGAGTAGAAAATTTAAGAAATAAAACCTCTATTTAAAACTGGATCCTGGCATAAAAACAGGCATATAGATCAATGGAACAGAATAGAGAGGCCAGAAATAAACCCACACCTCTATAGTCATTAATATTTGACAAAGAAGGTAAAGATATACAATGGAGTAAAGAAAGTCTATTTAATAAATGATGTTGGTAAAATTGGATAGATGTGTGCCAAAAAAATAATAAAACAAGACCACATTCTTACACCATACATAAGAATAAACTCAAAATGGGTTAAAGACTTAAATGCTAGTCTTGAAACTATAAATATCCTGGAAGAAAACATAGGCAGTAAAATCTCTGATGTTTCTCTTAGCAATATTTTTTTTTCTGATATACCTTCTTGGACAAGGGAAATAAAAGAAAAATGAAACAGATGGGACTACATCAAATCCCAAGTGACCATGAATAGATGAGTGGATAAAAAAACTGTGGTATATTTACACCATGGACTATGACTCAGCCATAAAAAGAAGGAACTCTTACCCTTTGCGACAGCATGATTGGACCTGAGAATTATTATGCTAAATGACATAAGCCACTCAGAGAAGGATAAATACCATATGATCTCACTTCTATGTGGAATCTAATGAACAAAACAAACTAACAAACAAAATAGAAACGGAAGCATGGACACATGGAACAGACTGACAGCTGTCAGAGGGAAGGGATGAGGGAGGGGCTGGATAAAAGAAGGTGAAGAGATTGGCCAAATAACATATATGCATGACACATGGGCACAGATAACAATGGTGATGGCCAGAGGAAGGGTGGGGGGAGAGGTGGAAGAAGGTAAAGGGGAAATAAATGGTGATGGAAGGAGACTTGACTTGTGGTAAACACACAGTACAACATACAGAGGATGTATTGTATAATTATATACCTGAAACCTATAGAATTTTATCAACCAATGTCACACCAATGAATTCAATTAAAACTTTTTAAAAATAAAATTGCATCCTTGTGAACAGAGGCTTTTCAATGGGGTCGACTCGAATGTAACAGACTAAATATTTTTGCTATATAGTTAACAGCAACATAGTACATCTCAGTAATTAATAGAGAAGGGGAAATTGCATATGTATAGCTCAACTACTTAAGATGAATGACTTTTTTGGGGGTGTAAATTTGTTTATGCTTTGTTTATTAATTTCAGAAACAAATATTCTTTCTCTGTGTCTCATTTGATATATCTTCCCATATGTGTAGGGAATATGACATGTAGACAGAAACTTTTTTTCAGCTGGAGCTGTGTCTACATATAAAACAGACTCAATGGATTGAAAAAGTAAGGGGTGCTGTAACTTACAGGTGTACTGGGAAACATCTGTCAACTTTAATTCTTTACAGGGATAAGGATCTTAAACATATGAAGGAAAGTTAACATCAACAACTGGGTAAATTATAAGGAACAGCTATTAAAATAAATCTATATAAACTGGCAGAAAGATAAATGGGACAAAGAGTGAAAGAAAAAAGGGACCTCTAACAAAAAAATAAATCACTGAAGCTGGATTTCATGTAAAGGAAATTTACCAAGTCCACTTTACTTGAATCTCAGACTCAGAATTTCAGGGGTAGTGTCTTAGTCCATCATTAAAAATATAGATCGTGTAAAATCAAAGCATATAGATATGGAAACATGGAGTAATAACAATTGAAAATAAATACAAAGAAAATAAATTATTTAAAAGAAACAATGTAAAGAGATTGGGGAAAACATGCACGAAAAAAGACAAAGAGAAGGCACAAAACTTTATGATACAAATCAATTTAAACATTTAAGAAATTGCAACAAATGTAAATTGACTCAATATTTAAATAAAAGATAGCTAGGCCCGGCCAGTTTTGCTCAGTGGTTGAACCTTGACCTATGAATCCTTGTAATTTTATTATCAGTTTGATTATTTCAGCCAAGTATATAATTATTGTGCCTACCATGTGCTGGAATTATTTCCCTAGTGTTAAGTTTTTACCATTTGTATAGCTTAACTAGTCACTATTCTGATTTATGGTACACTTTCTTTTCCACCTACAGCAGCGGTTCTCAACCTGTGGGTCGTGACCCCTTTGGGGGTCGAAAGACCCTTTCACAGGGGTTGCCTAAGACCATCGGAAAACACATATATAATTACATATTGTTTTTGTGATTAATCACTATGCTTTAATTATGTTCAATTTGTAACAATGAAAATACATCCTGCATATCAGATATTTACATTATGATTCATAACAGTAGCAAAATTACAGTTATGAAGTAGCAACGAAAATAATTTTATGGTTGGGGGTCACCACAACATGAGAAACTGTATTTAAGGGTCTCGGCATTAGGAAGGTTGAGAACCACTGACCTAGAGCATGCTGTTCCCTCACAGACTTTCTAATCTCTCCATCTTCTTAAAGTGCGCACACCTATTGTATAGAACACGAGAGTGAATTTTTCATGGTACTGACAACAGAAATTTCTATGAACACAAGAGAAATCACCGTAGCATATAAAAACTATGTTTCTTATGATTCCCTTCACCCATTTTGCATCCTCCATCCCCCACATAAATTTTTTTATTGAATTTATTGGGGTGTCATTGTAAATAAGATTATATAGGTTTCAGGTATACAACTTTATAATACATCATCTGTATATTGAATATTTGAAAGTTGTTCAAGAGCAAATCTTTAAAATCCTCACCAAAATAAAAAGAAAAATTGTGTAACTAGTATATATGATGACAAATGTCTATTACTGCAGTGATCATTTCACAATGCATACAAATATTGAATCACTATGTTGTACACCTGAAATACAATGTTGTATGCCAATTAGTCAATTATACTTCAGTAAAAATATAATAAAGAAAAATAAGTAAATAAAGTAAAAATGCTGTTTCTTTTTTTCTGTATCTGTTTTCTGTCTTGGAGCAGGAAATGACCAGTGCAATAGAAATTCAAGAACTAATACTTGCTTTGAAATTAACAATCCAATATTATAGCATTCAATTCTTTAGAGAATTGTTTCATTTCCTCTAAATCCTCAGTTGGTATATGTGTCCGCATTGTACTACTTCACAGTAGCTTTAGGCTAATCATGTTGTTTTTCTTCAAGTATAGAAAGATTTTATGAATACATGCAAAACAGGCTCCTGGGGCTAAAGTGTCTTTATGGAGTGATTAAAGGATTTTTTTTCCCTGTAGGCAATGGGATAACATGTTTTTAAGGCAGCTGGATAATAGAATCATTATAATTCTTTAGGGAGGTACTTCTGAGGGCAAGTAGAGACAGAAAGACCAGAACGGTGAGAGATTAGAAGTACAGGTTTCAGTTAGGAGGCAGGTGATGGGAAATGAGGAGCTCCCGAACTAAATCGGTGGCAGTGGGTTGAGAGAGGAAGTTTGGAAATAGATTTTTTTTCTAAAAAGAATTAACAGAATGTGCTGTCACTTTAAAGGGTGTGGAGGAGTGATAAAGAAGTCAAGGCCGAACATCATAAAGATCAGACTTCTGTCCTAGCCGGTTTGGCTCAGTGGATAGAGTATTGGCCTGCAGATTGAAGGGTCCCAGGTTCCATTCCTGGTCAAGGACACATGCCCAGGTTGCAGGCTCAGTCCTCAGTAGGGGGTGTGCAGGAGGCAGCCAATAAATGATTCTCTCTCATCATTGATGTTTCTATCTCTCTCCCTCTCCCTTCCTCTCTGAAATCAATAAAAAAGTATATTTTTTTTTAAAAAAAAAGATCAGACTTTAATTGCAAGAGACTAGATGGCTGTTTATATCACTCAAGGAGATAAAAATATTCCTATTTTTAGGGAAAACATAGAAATTAATTTCTGATTTGTGCTTAGTGAATGTAAGTGCTTGACAAAATTCAGAATAGAGGTGCCCAAGAAGCAGTTGACTATAGTCATACGTCACCCTAATCCTTTGACAAAATATCATGGGTGATTTCCTGGTTAAAAACCCCTCAAAATTTTCTAGGCAGTTTCCTAGATACAACTTCACCCCACAGTTCCAGTGGCAGGTGGCAATAGCTGAAGAGCGAAGACCTCTTCGTTGGCTAGGAGAAGTGCATTTCAGTAGTTAGCAACCAGTCTTCCGGGGTGAGATATGCCAGGTTGATCTCAGAACACCTTTCCAATGACAGTGCAAGATTTGACACAACTGTTCAATTCTCACAACCCCTTTTGCCTTGATATCTTTTTTTTAAAGCTTCTTTTCTATAACGCAACGGAAAAATGCATCAAATTTGCTCTGAAAGGCATCAAACCATATCAGGTTAAAGGAGTAGACAGTGAATTGAAATAAATTCATCTTATAGAATTGTGTAACATTTATTTTTAAAGACTGTTTTAAGATTTTGTCTGGTGTTTGAATAAATATATGCTTACATACCCATTCAGCAAATACCTTTTTAGTCCTTCCTATGTCCCAGGTTTTTTACTATGCACAGAGAGGGAAGAAATGAATAATAGACAAAGAAATAACAGGTAGACCAAGAGCTTTGTTTCTGGTGTGGGTGGTGATAGGGTAAAGTAATGAGCCCCAGTGAAAATATAATGAAAAATTGAGTTACTGCCCTGAAACCTAGGATGATATAGCCACATTACATATACAATACACATAAGTTATATATAGATATATAGCGCACATGTGTTACATATATATTACATATACATCACGCATATGTTAGATATATGTTACATGTATGTACAAACAGCAATGGTAGAGTGCAGCAAGTAGTGAGCTAAAAGTATGACACATGATACTCTAGGAAAGCAGAGGTGGCCATCGAACCCATGTCCCTAAAGAAGAGTTATAAGAGTTGCTTATGCTTGAACTGTGTCTTAACAAATAATCTGATTTAGCTAAATGGATAGAAAGATAGTTGTTGAGCAAGGAAGGACCTCACAGAATTACAAAACATTTCAGTTGACAGGTGGTGAGAGATAAAGCAGGAAGCCAGTATAACCAATCATACAGAGGTACTAAGTCATAGAAAACATCTAATCTAATAAAAGAGAAACATGCAAATTGACTGTATCTTCGCTACACCCCAAGCCACACCCCCCAGCCAATCAGAGCGACTATATGCAAATTAACCCAACCAAGATGGCAGC
>NW_005370798.1:445931-446269 GCF_000412655.1 Myotis brandtii | reverse complement strand
GCCCTCAGCCCCTCACCCAGGCTGGCCAAGAACCCCAGCAGGGAACCCCACTCTGAAGGGACTGTGGCCAGCCTTCAAACAGCCATCAGCCCCTCACCCAGGCAGACCAGGCACCCCAGGGGGGACCCCCACCCTGAAGCAGCTGTGGCCAGCCTGCAAACAGCCATCAGCCACTCACACAGGCTGGCCATGCACCTCAGCAGGACCCCCCTTCCTGAAGGGGGTATGGCCAACCTGAAAACGGCCCTCAGCCCCTCACCCAGGCTGGCCAGGCGCCCCAGCGGGACCCCCACCCTGATCCAGGACACCCTTCAGGGCAAACCAGCCAGCCCCCACCC
>NW_005370798.1:438916-445823 GCF_000412655.1 Myotis brandtii | reverse complement strand
CCTGGTGGTCAGTGCGCTCTCACAGGGGGAGCTCTGCTCAGCCACAAGCCAGGCTGATGGCTGCCAGTACAGCAGTGATGGCGGGAGCCTCTCCTGCCTCCTCAGCAGCGCTAAGGATGTCCGACTGCAGCTTAGGCCTGGTCCCTGCTGGCAAGTGGACATCCCCCGAGGGCTCCTGGGCTGCCAGAGGAATGTCTGACTGCCAGCTTAGGCCCGATCCCCCAGGGAGCGGGCCTAAGCCAGCAGGTGGACATTCCCTGAGGGGTCCCAGACTGTGAGAGGGCACAGGCCGGGATGAAGGCCCCCCCCCCAATGCACAAATTTTTGTGCACTGGGCCTCTAGTATCACACATAAAGACCCAGGAATAGTCCTTACCAGAAGTCTCTTGATGAAGGAAGTAGACTTAAGTGGGCACTTAAATATTTATAACCATATCATAGTTCCCAAACCTGGCTGTGTTTCCAAAGTTATATCCTTAACAATTAGTAACAAGTAATTTTGATGTGCAGCTAGGTTTGAAAAATATAGGTCTAAATATGAGATCCTGCCTCTCTTTTCACATGTAATTTGGGCCACAATGACTTTCACATAGCCAATCTATAATCTGGCCAGAATGGATAAAGTGGCATGGTATTTTAAAAGAAAAAAGAAACTCTCTCTAACGGGCCCCTGACAATTAGCAACAAACAAACAAACAAACAAAAAATATACCTGTATTCTCTCTCACTGTAGTATAAATATAAGATAAAATGACATGAATTTATTTAGTTTTATTCTTAAGAGTAGAAGAGAACCACAGAGAGAAATACCACAAATGTAGGCTATGGAACCACACAGAATAAAAGGAAGTGATCAAATACTATAACACACAACAAAACCCAGAGGAGAATATGACCCAGGGACAATGAATTTTGCCAGCAAGAATTATGGAATCCCTAGCCGCCGTCAATTTTGAACCATCTTCTGATTCTCCAACCACATCCCTATCTCCAGAGACCCAACGCTGGGCTGAACCTGGGATCCAGTCATTGTGATTCTTGTCTTTTTTTCTATGTAAGTTATCAAAAGAAGCCCATCACTACTTTGGGTATGCTACTAGTAAGTTTCTTGATACTAAAAAGCAATTATCTAAGGGCAGAAATCAGTAGCAATTAGAAATATTCAAAATCAATAATATTTACAACCCAGGAAAGACAAAGTTAATTTAAAGGGCCCACTAGTGATATGAATACATATGGCTTATGCATTTATAATCATATATTTTGTAAATATATTTGTAATCAAATTTACTGCTTACATTTTTTAAGATTATGTCCCCAAGCAGCTGAAAAATAGTAAAACTGATCTGCAGGCAAATAAAACTTTCAGCATAGCCTTACTTTAAAGCAGAACACCCTGTTTTTTTAAATTTAAATTCTTTATTGTTCAAAGTGTTACATATGTTTCCTTTCCCCCCATTGACCTCTCCCCAGCCGTTCCCACCCCCAGCACATGCTCTCATACTGGATGAACATTCAGTATTATCTGCTCTAGTCACCCTTTAAGGGCCATCCAACCCATTACACAAAACCCATACTCAAATAATTTACTACACCAAGAGGTCCTCATTGCAAGACCTCCCTAGTGCTAAAGGCCCTCTAACCTACCAAAACCAGCCCACAAGTGTGCTACTGTGCCTGAAAAACTTACCCAGAAGGCAGCAGTTTTCAAATGTTAGTGTGCAATAGACACTGTTACAATGCAGGTCATTAGGCCCAACCCTGAGAAATGTATGTTTCTGTAGGACAAAGAATTCGAGTCTAATCAAGTACTGCCTAAGTTCTGAAGCAATGATATTTGGTTACTCTTTAGGACCAAACAAAGACAAGTATTACACAAGGGAATTATTCATTAGTTAATTAACTTATGAACAAAGATTGGTTTAATCTATTCCCACATATACTCAGGTAAGAGAGATAAATCACTTAGAAGACACAATTAGATCTCAGATTTCAAATGGCTGACTCGGGATTCTGGGAATATGTTATATTCTATAAAACATCTACACAGAACTTTGCAGCTCACAAAATACATTCACATGTATGTAGGTTCTACAAAATGCTATTATGTAGGTATACTAGGTATGCTAATAACCATAAATCACAAATAAGAAAACTTCAGGTTTCTACAGTTAAAGTCCATTGTCTGTACTCATACCCAGAGTCTCTGATTCTGGTTACAAGACTTAATTATTGACTATCACACTAGGAAAGAACCTGGAACAAATAAGATGTAAAGCATGATGGGAGTAGGGCATGGGTAATACTGTGGTTGAAAAGGTAGATAAAAGATAACATGAGGGCACTGGATGTCTGAGTGTGGGAAATAAAGGTCAAGAGAAATCTCTAAGTGGATCTAGGGCTGTGGTTCTCAACCTTCTGGCCCTTTAAATACAGTTCCTCATGTTGTGACCCAACCATAAAATTATTTTCGTTGCTACTTCATAACTGTAATGTTGCTACTGTTATGAATCATAATGTAAATATCTGATATGCAGGATGGTCTTAGGCGACCCCTGTGAAAGGGTCGTTCGACCGCCAAAGGGGTCGCGACCCACAGGTTGAGAACCGCTGCTCTAAAGGAAGGATGAAAATGCACCAAAGATAAAATGCCCTGGCTTTGCAAGTTTGCCTGCAACCAGCCTAATCTGCAATGAGAGCTGGCAGCAAGCAGTCACAGTGGAAAATTTTAAAAAGAGGTGCTCCTACCTTGTCTATAATTGCCTGTGATGAAGTAACATCTGGGCCAGACTGTTGGCCTGTGAGGGACGTGCAGCAAACACATAACCAGGCCTCCTCTAATTAGAAGTCTGCTCTTCCGCCCTTCCACAATTAGCACTGAATGATGCTGTGAACGTCTTTGATTGTGCTAACTCTGGACATGAATATTTTATTCATTTGGACCATACCCCAAAAATCAACATACTTACAAAACTCCAATGTGCAATACTAACTTAATGAAAAAAACTTCTCTAAGGAAGACATTATATTATGGATGCACAATACATACTATTTACCAAGATAACAAGGACATTTTCTGTCCTGTTTTTGTCCTGTACGATGTACGTCCACACAAAATTTTCATTTGATAAAATTGGCATATTTTAAAACTTGCCTAAGAACATAGTTGAAGTTAATTATGTTTGGAAAATAGTTTGTGGATTATGGAACACATGTCCTGGTGGTTTGAGCTAACCTGGTCTGTTCTCATTTTCTTCATGTACAGAGTTAGTGGGCCCTTTAAAAAAGAGAACAATACAGGACATTAAGAGGGATGAATCATTTTGGAGAGATAATTAGACCTCAGCTTTCAAATGGCTGGCTCAGGGTTCTGGGGATATTTTCAGTGCATCAATGTGAAAAGAGAGACATTGTCCTAAATTCCACACATCACGAGGTCTACAAGCTCCTGCATAATCTGGTACCCACGCAGCGCTCAGCATCCACACCTCCTACCAGCCCCTTTCTGGAAATTTTCCCCTTAGTCACATGGGCCTTTTTTAAATGTTTTGAATATTTTTAAATGCTTCCTGTTGTAGGACCTGTGAATTTGCTAACCCTCAACCTGGAATACATTTCTCTTTTTCTTCCTATTGTTGACCCCTCTTCATTCCTTGGGTATCAAAATCATCATCAAATCCCTGGAATATGATCTTTGTCTGATCATCTCCACTTGAAACTGAGTTTCTTATCTATGAATTCCAGGGCTTTTGTGGCTTTTCTTCATAGAATCCATTACCATAAAAATATATAGTAACCTGGGTAAATATTTGTTGCAGGAATGCTCCTTCCCACTACACCATCGCTCCATGTGGACAATGTTCAAGCTTGTCTTTATTATGACTGTGTTCCTACCAAGGCACCTAGCATATAGTAGCTACTTAATGATTATCAATTGAATGAGTGAATAAATGAACATAACTTTTTTTTAAGTAAAAATATCAGCATGTGTAGTGCTGCAGCGTTGAAGGACTGAGATTTATTTTTTTTAAAAAAGGTGAACTTGGGCTATTAAATAATAGCATGCATCTTGTGAAAGATTTACAGATATAAGAAATCCTTTGTTCTATAAACGTTCCTGAGGGACTTGGAAAATGTCTGAAATCAGTGATTCTCAAACGTTGGGGGTTATAAAGACAACATAAAATTTGTCTCTGCCCCATCTCTTCCTTCAGTATTTCGGATTCAGCAAGTCTAAGGTGGATTCTGCAATAAACAAGCACATCAAAAAATTTTAATAAAATAATTAATTCTACAAATATTTATGGAGCACCTACTTATAGGTGACAGGCATGGCATGACGTGATGGAGACATGGATAATACCCACGTTTAAGAGTCACTGCAATAAATGATGACCTGGTGATTTTCCACATCGCTTCCAATGCTACAATTCTCACTTATTTGTGCATTTAGTAGGTATTTGTTGATGACTCCTAAAGCCTAATGCACTATACAAGTCTTAAAGTGACAGACAATGTCTTTACCTCAAGTTCTTGAAACATCTCAGAAAAGAAGAAAACACATGTTCACATTGATTAGATAGTTGCCAAACATAAAATACTGATAAACAGTTTTACATGTTCTCAAATAGGTATGTTTATGAACAGTTAGTTATTCAGCTCTCTAAAATGTAATATAATGTTTTTGTGCTTACTAATCCTATATAATAAGAGAAGAATATGCTAATTAGCCATTATGCCCTGAGGCCTAAGGACCAAGCACTTCACGACCAGATCATGAATCAGCAGGAGGTGGGCCAGCGAGGTACAGAGGGCTGCAGAGAGCTACAGGAGGGGGCAAGGGCAGCAAGCTATGGGCGGGGGGAGAGGGGGCTGGGGGAGCTACAGGAGGGCAGGGCAGTGGGCGGAGAGCTACAGGAGGGCAGCAGCAACTTACTGGCGCACAGATTTGTGCACAGGGCTACTAGTTTTTAATAATGTTATATGCATTGTGATTTCAAACACAGGAAATATTTTCGTAAGCACTAAGATAATATGTTACTGATTATTATACTACATAGAAATTCTATGAAACTATTACCTTTATTATTTATGAATAACTTGCTGCAAGTAACCTAGCTGGTAAGATGAAAGGGAAAAATAAATGCATATAAATATCTTCAATATGAGGCAGTCAGTGCTAAGTACCCAATGGAAGGAACTATAAACAGAATAGGAGAAAACCATTTGAGGGGGGAAAATGCAACTGTGGGCATTACAATATATTTATTATGGAATTCAAGATGATGCTGTTTCACTAGGATCCTGTTTCTACTAGTGAAAGATTTGCAAAGAGACTTTAAGCTTCTGTTTCCCTTGTATAGTGTAAGCCAGAGAGTGAATTTTCTTGTCAAGATGTTTTCTCCTTTTGTGTTTCAAATACCAACCTACCTCAGCCATGCTTGTGCAAGTAAGTGTTCAACGTGGGCTTATTCCTACAGGCATTCGTCAGAGAAAGCCTTCCATTAGGCTCTAGACCAATAGTTCTCAACCTTCCTAATGCTATGACCCTTTAATATAGTTCCTCATGTTGTGGTGACCCCCAATTTCATTGTTACAAATTGAACATAATTAAAACATAGTGATTAATCACAAAAACAATATGTAATTATATATGTGTTTTCCGATGGTCTTAGGCGACCCCTGTGAAAGGGTCGTTCGACCCCCAAAGGGGCCGCGACCCACAGGTTGAGAACCGCTGCTCTAGATAGTTTGATGCTTTAGCAGTTTTCCTTTGCAGAGGACTACCATTGGGGAGTAGCCAAGTAGTTATCAAGGAGCCTTGTTTAATAATTACTGCATTTAGAATTTGTACTGGGTTGAATGGTATCCTCTGCAAAATTGTTGTTCCTCTGGAACCTCAGAATGTGATCTTATTTAGAAATAGAGTCTTTGCAGATGTGATTAGACTTAAGTTACACTGGGTTGTGGTGAGCCCTGGACCTGATGACTGGTGTCCTTATAAGAAGAGTGTGAAGATCCAGGGTGAGGGGGTGGAGGGGGTGGGGTGAGGGAGGGAGACAGGTGATGATGGATGCAGAGCCTGGAATGATGCAGCTGCCAGCCAAAAAAAGCCAAGGATTGCCAGGGGTCACCAGGGGCCAGGGAGAGGCAAGGAAGGATTATTGCTGGAAATCTTGGGTGGTGGGGGAGAGTGGAGGCCCCGCTGACAACCTGATTTTAGATCTGTAGCCTTCAATGCTGTAAGAGAACAAATTTTTATACTTTTAGACCACCTAAATTTGTAATAATTTCTGTGGCAGCCCTAGGAAACTAAAACAGGACTTTATCAGCTACTCCTCTAGCATAAGTCATTATGACCACGTGCCTATTTTATCATTATGCTTTTTTTTTTCACTGCTCCAACACAACTTCTTCCGGCATGATTTTCAATAATGGACACACGTGACAGCAAAGCCACTTGAAGTAGTGACTCCTTAAAAGATAGGCAGCCTAACCGTGATGTTTAGGAGTCTGCAAACGATCCCAATGTTTTTCAGATGGAATTTTCCATTAGCCAAACTTGCATGCCCAAATCAGCCCTGCTCATATTGCTTATGGGACTCCTCTGTGAGAAGACATGAAAGAAGTTGCCGAAGTACACCTCCTTGATTGCTGGGATCACTCAAGGGATTCATGAGAAAAGAGATGCCCTGTGACTTTCAGGTTAAGGATAAAAGAATGCTCTGGATATCGCTATGAATGAGTTTTGTAAAAGTGTCTTTAGAGAAGGTTCCCAAAGCTGGTTAACATTGAAGAAGGAATGATCCATGCATAATGTCTCTATGGAAAACAAACTCTGTGTGTGTGTGTGTATATGTGTGTATATGTGTGTGTGTGTGTGTGTGTGTGTGTAGACAGCAACCTT
>NW_005370798.1:430157-438874 GCF_000412655.1 Myotis brandtii | reverse complement strand
TGTGTGTGTGTGTGTATATGTGTGTATATGTGTGTGTGTGTGTGTGTGTGTAGAAGCAGCAACCTTTTCCTCTTTTTAAGATCATCTCTCTTTCCAGAAACAGACCACCACCATTTCCAAGGTAATCAAATTTCGCAACCTATGGCCATGCTGAATTCAAAAACCTAGAAGTGCCCCAAAAAGAATTTCAGTACAGCTTACATACACCTTATGGGTTGTTACACTTTGCAATTCGACGCAATGAACTTGAAGGGAAATGTTGAGGACTTGCCATAATCTCTGCAAATGAGACTGCCACATTTATAATTAATTCTCTAACAGAGTATCCTACCACATTTTATATTCAAGAAATACTGCATCACACATTTATAACAGCAACAGGGCCTGTTTTCAATCATATTAGTGCTTTGAGCATATGCAAGTGAATTCCATATCATCTTTTCCCCTGAATATATTTACTCTACATGCTTATTAATTATGGTGTGTTTAACCCAGTGATAATTGCAAAAGAAACCACACATAATTCTTTGAAGTCTGGAAATCAGTCAAAATTGCTTCATTTACTTGTCTCCTTTAAATATATGAGGTAGTACAGGCATCGTTAAGAGCACAGATGCTGGAGTCAGGATGACCTGGGTTTAAAGCCTCCATCTTCACTTTCCATCTGTGTGACCGTGGAGGTTGGATTCACTGTTGAAGTCTTTATTTTCTTATCTGTAAAATGAATATTGTAACAGTGGCTACAATGGGCAGTGAAGTGGACACTGACTCCACTTGTCTCATCTTTCCACAGTGGAATGTAAATTTGCTGCCCACTTTCCGGGTGGAAATGTATGGAAGAGACTCTTCCAGTTTGTTCCCATACCTCCATTCATTGCACTCACTGGGAAGGAGAGGATTTATCCAATTGGTGAATTTGGGAGCAGGAACTGAGTATGCCCATCAACTCCTTACTCTACCTTTTCAGATTTGCCTCCCAGCAAACATGACTGCTAATATTCCTCCAAGAGATTGAATTTAAGGTCTGAAGACACTGACTTATGAAACTTCTTCATTTAAATATTGCCTGGGTTGTGTCCTATATCCTATATAATAAAAGCCCAATATGCTAAGTGTCTAGTCGACCAGTTGGCCTTTCAACCAATCAAAGCATAATATGCTAATGATATGCTAAGGCCGTTCAACCACTCACTATGACGTGTACTGCCCACCAGGGGGCAGATGCTCAGATTGGTAGGTTAGCTTGCTGCTGGGGTCTGGCCAATTGGGACTGAGGGAGATGGGCCGGACCTATGGTCCCTCCCTGGCTGGCCAACCTCCCGCGTCCCTCCCTGGCCCCGATTGTGCACCATTGGGGTCCGTTGGCCTGGCCTGCACCCTCTAGCAATTCAGGACCCCTTGGGGGATGTTGGAGAGCCAGTTTTGGCCTGATCCCACAGGTCAGGCCAAGGGACCCCACTGGTGCAGAACTTGTGCACCGAGCCTCTAGTTTTCCTATAATTCTTCTGAACATATCTTGAACACACAAAAAGAAAAACAAAAAACAAAAAACTAACTCTCTTAGAAGTATGTTCCTTTTTGTAGACTGGCTGGTAGAGAGAGATGGTTTGTAAGGCTAAGGGTAGAGAGAAAAACACACTTTATGTGGGAGTGTGCATTACAAAGAGTACATGAAATTACAGTACAAAGGATCAAAGAGAAAAATTGCCTTTCGAGTGACAGGCTCTCCTTCATAGAGAAGAAAAACCAAATTATTTATGTCTATGAAGGTACCATAGGGCTCATATTTTTAGCCTGCAGAATTCCTCAGGATTGCGATAACTGAGCCTCTGCCGGAAGGACCTATTAATCCTTTGCATGCTTTGCCATTAATATTATTAGGCCACAGAAGAGGACATAAACCTTTAATGTCACTTTTCCACACTAAGAATTTTTTCCTTAGAACTTCAATAATGTCTGCCAATTTGATATGGTACTTTAAGGAGATTAGAGAAGCAGATGGCCAAGTTTTAATGACTAATTTTTTTGCATCAACCAAAGATTTGTTATTTGATGCAAACTGCAAGAACAACAATGCTTCCTTTTAAGGGAGCTGGGCTGTGCTACCAAAAGGAAAAAGCAAAAGTTTATGCTGACAAATAAAAGAGATTAGATACAAAAGGTTATAGACGGGTAAAAAAGCATTAGAATTTAACAATCAAAAAGTAAAATTCTGGAGGAGAGGGAGGCTATGAAGAACCCAGGACTCATTATTCCATGAGAATTTTGAGGGACTAATGGAAGAATTACAAAGTGCCCATAGTTTACGAGAGGAGGCAGGCAGACCTTGGTTCAAGCTTTGGACAGTCCTTTGCTCTCTGGATAACCTGAGCATTAGTTTCAGTAAAAGTAAAATGCCAGGAGGAATAAATCTCGTGAAAAGATGCTATTATAAGAATCACATTTAAAAGTGCGTACAGTGTTGAGCTAAGGGCCTGCTGTTTAGTGAGCACTCATTTATTAATTGCTTGATGCAAGTACTCACCAGGCACTTTCTTTTCTCCTCAGCATTTTCTTTTCTCCTATCCTCTATAAATCTAAACAATTTGTACTCCCTTTATTATTCTCTGTCTGATGAATAATACGGTTTTTGAGTATCATTCTTTTTGGTCATCTTATACACCCAATTTTGAGCATAGGAATATTGGGAATCCTATGGATAGTTAAGAGGGGGGTGGGGGGGGCGGGGGAAGGCTCCGAGAAAATTTGGAGGAAAAAAAACAAAACAAGGAGCTATGGAAAACATTGCCTCTCATGGGGTCAATGTCAGAATAAAGAAATACTTTAGCATTTGAGACAGCTGGACATGGTGATGGGTGCAGGAAAACAAACAAATATTGTGATATGATAAAAACAGAAAGAAAGAGATAAAGAGCCCATCTTGCATGGCTCAGTGGTTAAGTATTGAACTATGAACTGAAGGTCATGGTTTGATTCCAGTTGGGGCACATGTTGGGGTTGCAGGCTCAATCCCCAGTGTGCAGGAGGCAGCTGATCAATGATTCCCTCTCATCATTGATGTTTCTATCTCTGTATTTCCCTCTCTCTTCTTCTCTGAAATCAAGAAAAAAATATTTTAGAGAGAGAGAGAGAGAAAGAGAACTCATGGACATGGACAACAGATGTGATTCCTGAGGGAGGAGGGATAGAAGAGGGCATAAATGGTGATGGAAAAGTAAAATAAAATATATCAAAAAATAAAAAAGAACAGTTGATATTTTTTAAAAAAAGACAGAAATGGTTCTAGAAGTTTCCTTGTGTGTTGATGACGTGGTAATAGAAGGAAGGGAAAGGGAATTCAGTGTATTTTTGTAAAAATAATCTGATGCGGCACAAAAGCAAGTATTGTATAAGATCATGCTATGTAATACAGTAGCCAGTAGCCACATGGCTTTTTAGATGAAAATGAAACAGCTTTTAAAATTTAGTTTCTTATTCACACTAGCCACATGGCCAGTGCTCAGTGGCCACAAGTGGCTAGTGACTACTATAGACAATAACCATCAACACAGAGAGTTCCCTTGGACAGTTCTTCCTTGACAATAAAAAAAGGAGGAATTTACTTCTTTTTTTTTTCCAGTGACCAATTAGTGTATTCATGCACTGGAAACAACCCTGCAACAGGAATAAGTGATCCCTGATGTAGGCTGGAAATGATAAATGGAACACAGTGGAGAGGTAAATTGCCAGAGGCATCAGAAGATATGTTTTGGTGATGCCAACAGTGGCACAGTCATTTGTTTCAATATCTGACAACTAGAAAGCTAAAGGGAATCCACCCCTGCCATTCACTCAGGCTGCTGATTGATGGATGCCAACCTTTCTCTCTTTCCCTGGCATCCCATCATCTTTTATCCCTTTCTGACAAGATCCCCAAATTTCCCCAAGCAGAGACCTCATGCCTAAGGCAGGAACTTCTCACTAATTGTACTAAGTGGAGTGGAGATCTCTAAAGGTCATGGTTGCTTTCTAACAAGCTGTCACCAAAACCAAATGCCTTTCAAATGTGACTATCGAGTTGGTAGTGATGGCCTGAGTCTCTCTGAAGTCAAGTCTAGGCAGCATGGGAGATGTCTCTGATAACATAAAGGGTGTGTAGAAGGAGCTCACAGGAACATCTATATATATAAAAGCCTAAGGGACCAAACGACAGGTCGAACAGTTGCTATGATGTGCACTGACCACCAGGGGGCAGACACTCAATGCAGGAGCTGCCCCCTGGTGGTCAGTGCACTCCCACAGCGGGAGCGCCGCTCAGCTGACTGACGGGTGCCAGATGCAGGGCTCAAGGCTGGCCGCCGCAGCCCGGAGACCACAGTGAAGTGGCAACGAGCCTACTGAGCATCAGCAGCAGATGCAGCAGGGCTGGGATGAGCAGGAGTGGCAGGCAGGAATGGCAGGCGGCATTGGACTGCCGGTTTCAGCCAGATCCCTGCAGGCTACACCGAGGGACACCACTGGTGCACAATTCTGTGCACCGGGCCTGTAGTTGTTCTATAATTGCTACAAATAGATTCCTTCCCATGATTCATTTAAAATGAATTTAGGCCCTGGCCAGTTTGGCTTATTGGAGAGATTGTCAGCCTGTGGACTGAAGGGTCCCAAGTTAGATTCTGGTCAAGGACATGTACGTTGGTTTCAGGCTCCTCCTCGGCCCAGGCCCTGGACATGGCTCCTGCAGGAGACAACCAATCAATGTGTTTCTCTCACATCAATAGAAAAATGTACTCAGGTGAGGATTAAGCAAAAAAGGAGAAAACAAACAAACAAACACTAAATCGGGACTCATCACCACAGTGACAGGGTGTGTTTTTAACAGCAATTATGGCAGCTGTTTTCTTAACTCAGACACTAGCTGAAGAACTGCACTAGAGAAAAAACTGCATGTGCTTTTCACAGGTAAGTTAGACATGGATTCTTAGGATGCTCAGACCACCAATTAGAGGCAAAATACATACAAGCAATGTAACATGTAAAAGTCGCCATGATTTTTAAAAAAACAATATAAAACTGACAGGTTCATTATTGTTTGAAATATGTGGAAAATGTTCTTACTGTAATTGCTAAATATAGATCTAGATAATATAGAAGACATGGACTTCTTCACTCAGAATGGGCTTAGAACATGCCACCATTTTATTATGTGACTAGAAGCCTGGTGCACAAAATGCATGCATGGAGGGGAGATGGGGGTCCCCTCAGCCCGGCCTGTGCCCTCTGGAAGTTCGGGAGCCCTCAGGGGATGTCCAACATCCTTAATGTTGCATTGGAGGCAGGGGAAGCTCACGCCAACGCCACTGCTCTCACCATCCATGAGCCCGGTTTCTGGCTGAGAGGCGCTCCCCCTGTGGGAGCACACTGACCACTGAGGGGCAGCTCCTGCATTGAGCATCTGCCCCCTGGTGGTCAGTGAGCATCATAGCAACTGGTTGTTCTGTCGTTTGGTCGATTTGCATTTTAGCCTTTTATTATATAGGATATTTAAATATCCAGTGTCTCAACAGCTCCAGCAATAATAGGGTTCAGCAATATCTGCTTTACTATCACCTCCAATATTAAATGATCAATGCAAAATATGTGATGGAACACTGGAAAAAACTAATGACGTTTTTTAACAAAATAAAATCATAATTGAATAAACATATAATAAATATTTTTGGAGGCCCAAATCCAGGAAAAGGTCCCTTAAAATATTCTATCATTGCTCTTGGAAGTCTTGATATAAATATTGGAATGTATATTTCATACATGTGGTGTATTTATGGAACAATGATAACAAAATGTAAAAATAACTAGAATTAAATATTCTTGTTTAATTTTCTTGTTTCCACATTGTTCATAAAGTTTCTTTTCCAGAGCAAGAAAAACAAAAGAATACAAAATAAGGGGTGCAAAGGTATAAATATATTGTTACTATTGCATCTTTCTAGCTTACTCTATCAATTTCTTCAGGATTCATCAGACTGTTGGAAAAGTAAAAGTCAACAAGGACCATATGCAAAGTAAGTACCATCTAAATAATTTAAATATTTAACAGTAAAGAAGAAGAAATTGAAGAATGTAAAAGAAAAGTGTATCTTTCCCAAAAGGGGTGCCGTATATCTTCATTACATGCCCTGGCCTTGATTTATTTTCAGTCATAGACAAGTACAAAAATAGGGAAAAAAGAAGAATCCATATCACTTTGGACCAAATCAAGTCATTCTTATTAAAGTGACATTGACAGAAGGTGGGAAAGACAGTGATACTTCATATCCCTATATTTACTTAGTTCATGTTTATTCAGCACCTATTATGCTGCAACCACTGCAAGATTGAGAATATAAAAATGAATCTTGATCCTTCCCTGAAGAAGTGCTCTGTCTACTGAGATTAAATACATAAATATAAAAAGGAAATAATTGCTGCTTTATGAATACAATTATTCACAGGGCAGCTGTCCCCAGCCCAGGAATCCTGAACTTTATTTTGGCAGCTTTTACAATGACTTAATGCAGTGAAACTGGAAATGGTCCAGAAAAGAGCAGCAAAAATGATGGAGGCAGAGATACAGACTTATGGTGTAAGATTAAAGAAGCCAAATAAGCATTGTTTGCTTAACGGATGTCATATTCTCAATATTGTTATGGTATAAATATCAAATGACTAGTGTAGGAGAGTTAAGTGGACTTCAAAAAGGTAAAAATGTTGGTATGAATCAAGGGTAAAACTGTAATGACAGGTGTAAACTATAACATGGAAAAACTACTTCTCTAGAAAGAGTGTAATTCCATCTCTAAGGTCATTTGATTTAGGTACTTCTCTCTCCTGGCTTGACTCTAGGATATACACACAACGTTTATTTTCAATTCGGTTCCCCGGACATTGCTCCAGAATCATGTATGTGCTAGGTATTAACCCTAGTGTTAAAGAGGAATAAGACAGGGGCCCGCTATAGGTTAAATGTTGCTGTCCCTCCAAGATTCTTGTGTTGAAACCTAAGGCCCTATGTGATGGTGTTAGGAGGTGGGCCTTCAGGAGATGCTTAGGTTATGAGGGTGGAGCCCTCATAAATGGGATCAGTGCCCTTATAAGACATGTCACAGAGAACGCCCTCTTCCTTCTTCCATGTTTGGTTACAGCCATGAGAAGATGATACTTTACCAGCAAGGAGGTTCTCACCAGACAAAGAATTGGCAGGTGCCTTGATTTTGCACCTCTGGCCTCCAGAACTATGGGAAATGAATTTCAGTTGTTTATAAGCCATCCAGTCTATAGTATTTTGTTATAGCAGCCTGAACGACCAAGACCGAGCCCTGTACTTAGGGAATTTACAGTCTGAAATAACTCCGTGTCCTTCCCATCACTCTACATATATTCCACTTCCTACAGAGGCTTCTCTGAGGCTGGAGGAGGCCAGGCATCTCAGATTACTTGGTGTTGCTAGGACCAAATCGAGCATACCATCCACTACACGACAAAATGCCTGTTTGTCCTCCCTTCCCCACCTTCACCACATACACTTGCACACTTTATTAAAGGAAATAACTCAGGCATTTAGTACAGTAGTGTCTGTTAATTTTTAGTAGCATGTAAAAATTAAACAAATGTAAGAAAAAAGATTGTTTTTAGAAGGGAAAAGAGCAAGCGTACAATCATGGTGTGATAAAGGTGGGTTTAGATAGCTGTGCTTTTCTAAAATCAATCAGTCAGTAAATACTAGATGTGTGTGCATGCATCATGTACATGTGCCCATGGGCCTGACTAAATAAGGTCTGCAAAGCTTTCTTCAACCACCTTAGGATCAAAGGTAAGTTGAGTATAACCAAAGGCAATACAGCATCCTCTTCAGCAGCCAGCAGAACCACAGGGTGAACAGCTGGCTCAGGGTCCAGGGTCACACAGCGAGCCCTGCAGGCACTCCTGCCCTCTCTTTGGACCTGGGATCCCTGCTCCTCCCTCTGCACTTATCCTCTTCCTCCCACACAGTCAGGGGTGACCTGTCAACACTGGGATTTCACACTGCTTTTCCCAGTTCCTTTTGTGTGTTTTTGAAGTCAGTAAAGTGTGGTTTACACTTGAGATAACTGCAAAAAATAAGGGTGACCAAGAAACAAACTAAAAAACTCGTGGAAATATTCTTTCCAAGATTTGGAATAAATGACATGTATAGAAAATGTGGGTTGCGTGAGATGGGCAATATGCCAAGGACTTTACATGCCTTATTTTAGTTAATACTTAAATTATCTTCTTTAACACCTAGAATACCATGATGAGGCATTTACTGTTGGGATTTCCATTTTACAACTGAAGAGGAAGAGACTGAGGATGATAATTTTTTCAAGGTTATAATGCTAAATGGTGGCAGGTGTGTTTGTAACTTCAGAGTCTAAGTTGTTAACAATGGGGCTCTTACATGGGTGAGAATAAGATGCTAAAGTTGAGGAATGCTATACCAAGAAAATGAAGCACTCCAGAACAGTAGCAGAAAAGATGGAAAGCAATTCAAAATTGCACCATTTTTGTTATGGCCTGTATAGCTAATGTCATTCTTATGATTATAATATATACTAGAGGCCGGTGCACAAAAAATTTGTGCACTGGGGGGGGGGGGGGGGGGGGGGCCCCCAGCCCGGCCTGTGCCCTCTCGCAGTCTGGGACCCCTTGGCAGATAACGACCTGCTGGCTTAGGCCTGCTC
>NW_005370798.1:420126-429033 GCF_000412655.1 Myotis brandtii | reverse complement strand
CTTCTTATTTGCAACATAGTATATAGTTGCTTAGACTTGCAGATGAGAGGCAGGCAAGTGAGGTGGGGAATGTTGGAGTCTGCAGCAAGCAAGCCTCCCTGCTCGCTTCAGTGCCTGGCTGCCGGCCGCCATCTTGACTGACAGTTAATTTGCATATACTCACTGATTAGCCAATGAAAAGTGTAGCGGTCGTACGCTAATTACCATGTTTCTCTTTTATTAGTGTAGATGTCTATAAAAGTTGATTTTGATAGATATGACTGAGCCCTTTAACTTTAGAAATTGAAAACAATGAACTGATTGTTACTATATATGGTGACTGCCTTACTGTTAGCACAGATAGCTAAATATTAATAAAGGAAGAGAGCAAAAGGAATCAGACATTATTAAACATAATCAACTAGGAAACATAAGCTTGTTTAACCAGGAAGTTACAGCTTCATATAATCCAGGAGATCACAGCATTTTCAATCTCCCTGGTCCACTCTCCCAGACCCTGGGGGGAAGTAAGGGCGTGTGCAGTAAAAGCCAAAATATGACCATAAAGGCCTGTTTGTCTAGCCTGGGAAGAGGATCAGATGGATAAGGGATAAAGGACCCCAAAAGATCTAGGAAATGGATTGGTTAGGGGGAGGATCCAGCTCAAGCACTCAAAAGCTTGGGAAATTTCCTGGCTGGTATAGCTCAGTTGATTGAGCATGGACCCATGTAACAAGAGTTCACTAGTCCGATTCCTGGTTGGGGCACATGCCCAGGTTGCGGGCTTGACCCCCAGTAGGGGGCGTGCAGAAGGCAGTCTATCCATGTTTCTCTTCCACCAATGATCCTCTCTATCCCTCTCCCGTATTCTTTAATTAATTTTTTAATTAATTAATTAATTAATTAATTTTAAAAAAAAAAGCTTGGGAAGTTTATTGGTTAGTTGGAAGAAGTGCCTGGTCTGTCCCAAGCCAGAGATAATATAATCAGCCTAACAAAGAATCTCTCTCTCTCCTTCCCCCTTTTCTCTCTTTCTCCCTCTTTCGGTAACACATGCTCACTGTGTTTGCTCACATGTTTTCTCTTCAAAGCAACCTACTGGACTTCAAGCAGGCTTAAAGCTGAATCTGGGTACTGGATACAGCAGCACAATTGGCCAGAGTGCAGCCAGGAACTAAACTAAGCTTTGATATGGACTAAGCTTTGGCACAGCACAGAATCTCTGGACACTGGCCCTATTTCTGGGCCTGGTGAAGACAAGATTGGACTTTTTCCACAGCAGGACCGAAGGAGTTGAGGCACTGGGAACCTGGGGCAGCCGTGTCTTTCCACCCAGATAAATCTTACCTGCCCATGACCTCTCTCATGCGGGTTCCTCAGAATGCCTTTTTTTTTTTTTTTTTGCAATCCCATGAAAGAACCCCACTTCCTCCAGCAAGATCACCAGGCCATACTGCTACCTATATATGTTACTTTGGCCATTAAGCCTTGGGTTTTCATGTCATTATCATAATAATGTGAGAGGTATGTGCGTGTGCGCTGAGAAAACAGTCTAAATAACCACTCAGAATTTGTACTCAGTGATGTGTATTTCTGTCCAGCACAGTGTTTTAAAGCTTGAGAATTTCAAGGCTTTCATAAAAGCCCTATTTTGGCCATTAATCCCATCAGACCCACTATATTATATAGCTCTAATTTACACATTTGGCATCTAAATGACCCCTGTAGACAGTGGAGCTGGAGATATCTGATCTAGTCAAGAATGAGCCTCTTATTATGCACTGATGTATTTGATGCTTATTCTGGTCAGAAGGCAGATATTTGTGTGGCTTTGAGCAAGTCATCACATTTCTTCTGAAATCATTTTAGCTCTCAGTTTTTCTTATCAGTAAAGTGAGCATAAATACATATTTCTCAGACTCTTCACTGGGAAAGTTTCTCTTTATAGAATAATACCAGCTAATCAATGGTAAATGATTGATAGCATTGGAAAATCATCATTTTTCAATGTATAAAGCAATGATGGATCTAGACAATGATCACCTAAAATCTATTAGGGAAATGGCTGAGGGGAATTCTCTAACAACAGATGATCTGGCCTGACAACCATCGGAACCCAATGATCAATCTTAACGTCTTTAAAGGAGAAACATCAGATGCCTCCTGTAGGAAGCACAGGACACCAATTATCCATCATGTGCGCCACAGACCAGAGATCTTTAACTAGGGTTTCTCCATTGAAAATATCTCTGTATTTTTTCATAAGTCACACTTGATCCATACCCTACTTAGCAAAAGAGTTTGGAGACAAACCAATGGGAATGAACTTGAAATAACAACTTTAGAAATGAAAAAGAGAGGAGAACTGGACTTAACAAATCCATATGAAAACAAGATTCCATTTTTAGAACTTTATTTGCATGAAACTTTTCAATAAAATGCTATGCATAAATTGAAGTGTAATGTCTTATTAGAATCATCTGCCATCCTAAAATAGATGGTAGTTACCTGGAAAACATTAAATAGAGTGAAAGCATCACAGTTTTCCCTCTTTTTTTATTAAACTGTTAAATGTACTTTGTGGCATGTTCAAAAATTAACGAAAGACATCGGAGCCACTGACTTGTATTAAAAATCAGCATAAGGCTACCTGACCTTCCTGAGTTGGCCTGAGAAACTAAAAGACTGGTCTGTTTAGTTTTATAAACTCGGTCTTTATACGAGGAGTCCTAAACTTCCATGATGAAAGGAAAATTAAACAGAGAGTCAGAGGAAAAGGACTGGAGATGGGAAGGTAGTCAGGCAATTACTAGTAATTCTCAAAAATGAACCAGTTCTCAGAGAGACAGGAGGTTCTTTACAGATCTGCACAATTATCTCCAATAGCTCTCTTCCTCCTTTTCCTCCAGCCCATCGGTCCCAGCTTGTTTATTTTGTCCTTCAGATTTTGTTGTTGCTCTATTCTATTGAGCCACGATTGAAAAAGAGAAAAATCCCAACAAGTGGAATGGGAAAGTAGGAGCTGACATCACTGGCCAATAAGCCCCTAGGTCTTCTTTCCACATATAATCAAAGGAAAACAGTTTGTGGTAAGAAACCCCTGCGGTGGTCATAGAAGTCAATAACAATGAGAACTGGCTAAAACCAGATCAACCCAAGATGCAGGAAAAATTGACCAGAGAAGGACCCCAAAGCTCATTATACTGTCATTATGGAAACTGACACCACAGAAGGAGTCCTGGAGGTCAAATGCCATGACACTTCCAGATGGACCATATCTATTAGGAACAAGATCCCACCCAATCCCCAACCAGAAGGCAGAGTCAGAATTTAGCACCACAAAGCTTAGAAATAACCCATCTTTGGAAAAACATACAATTTCTAGAACTAATTCTGGAGTTCACCCTGGGGCCATTTGGATGCTACTTTCACAGCCAGCAGCTCCCGCATCCTGGCCCCTTTTTCTCTACCTGAAAAAAACACTTGCTTTTGTTCTCACTCTGACTCATTCTGGAATTTCTTGTCGCATGAGTCAAAAGCCTGGAGGTCCCAGACCCTGCCCCAGGCCTGGTCAGGGCCAGACCCTGCGCAGAACCAGTCTGGCCCAGTGACCCTATGAAATTTTTCTTTTTCTTTTATTTGTATTACTTCTATTGATATTCAGTTTTACCCAACTGATTAGGGCAAAAGTGGTATAGGGTGAAGGGAACAAAGGCTTGATTCTGGAAAGAAAGTCTGGACATTCTCAACAGGATTTTCTCTTCCACAAAGACCACTGCTCCAGAATCCACTTTCCCTTTAGACTCAGTTTTCTTCCATTCACTAAAACTTGACCCTGGTTCCTTTTGGTAAAGTAGGGTTGTTGAAGATACTAACTATGGGAGTTATTCTGAGGGTTAAATTAGTTAATTCATGAAAAGTGCTTGTAACAACACATAGTAAGCCTTGTTAATTGTTAGCCGTATATTATTGATGTGGTTATTATTATTACAAATGGTGACAGAAAGAGACTTGTCTTGGGGTGGTGAACACACAATACAACATACAGATGATGTATTATAGAATTGCCCACCTGAAACCTATGTAATTTCATTAACCAGTCACCCCAAAGAATTCAACAAATAAATAATAAAATTTATTAAACAAGCCAATGGACACAGACAACAGGGGGTTGAGAGCAGGAGTGGGGGGGAGGAGTTGAGGGTTAATGGGGGGATGAGGACACATTTGTAATACCTTAACCAATAAAGAGATTTAAAGATTAAATATATACATATGTATATATTCTCAATAAAACAATGTGACAACTGATAACTCTCTGATATCATCCTCAGGAGAATCTGAGTTTAGAAAGGTTTGGTCATTTAATCAACAAGAGAGATAACTTGTTCCTCCGTGTTTCAGTTTCTTAGTCTTTCTTGGACAGTTTGGTCTAGTTGGTAATATGGCCTTCAAATTTTCGTGATTAACACTGGTCCAGAAATAAACACAGCTATGGTATAAAAGTAAAGTACAGGATTGCCACTGGAATCGGTGATTAAGATAAAAAGCAAAAAATGCATAGCATTTGCATGAAATTTGAGGTGCTGCCACTAAATAGATAGGTGACTTGAACAATGCTAGCTGATATCTCTGAGCTTGTTTCCTACACCAAGATGTGTGAGAAAAGTACAAAGATAATACTGAAGCTAGGACGACAATTAATTGGGACACCTGACTTATGCCCGGCTAGCAGTGCCTGCAACATGTTCAGGGCTTATCTCTGAAGAAGCTCGCTTCAGGGCTGGCAGTCAGACATATCTGGACTCCAAGTCTGGCTCTCTCTCTTCCTCCCTGTGTGATTCAGGCAAGTGCCGGTCTTCTCTGACTCGCTACATTCACTACATTCTCACTCAGATAAACAGCACAAGTTTGTGGTGAAACTATGAACAGTGCCTATCATAGTGCTTGGACCACAGAAAGCTGTCAATGCATGGCACCTGTTGGTAAGTGTGTTACTTCCTATGTGTCTGAGGTTGGACCGACTGTTTCATGTCTGGGGAACGACTCCTCCCACCACAGAAACAAGCTACTTTCTCATCTAATTTAGAAATCAAAAATGTTTTCTCAAAAATTGAGTTGTTTTTTTACCATGTCCCAGGTGAAGAAAAGAAAGCTCTGTGTTATGGGCGGAGAGCAAAAGTCTGATGTCAAAGGGAGGAAATACCCCTCAGTATTTGTCTTCAGAAACACATAGGAAGCCTCTAGAGCTGCAGTCTGTGTGTGTGTGTGTGTGGCAGGGGGGGGGGGCGCGGGATGTTAAAAGATAAGAGCAGTTCTTTTCCCTCCTCTTCCCTGCTGCTAAGGACTAAGGCGCTTCCACGTCTCCCAGGAGCCCTGGTCTCTAGAGAGGTTCAGCACATAACATTTTGCGGGCAGATGTGGCCTGTGGAAAAGCAAGCTTCAACACTCGCAGAGACAGACTTTGGGAGAAAGGCAGAGAGTAAAAAAAGGCCCAGTTCCTGGGCTCTGGAAAGATGCTACGAAAGCCGGATTAGTCACAAGAGAAGGTTGTATCATCCGGCATGAGTCTCCCAAACATTCCTTATGTTTGACTAACGGTGCTCTTTAAAAAGAAAAATAGTTAAAATAAAAGTTAAAAAGAAGAAACCTTCTCTGGCAATTTGTTTATCAGGTCACTTCAAGCGAGGCAATTTGAGAAACTAGCAAATGCCGCTGGGGGAACTAAAATAATAACAAGCAACACTAATATAGCACCTTTCTTCTTCAAAGCACTTTACAAACATGAAGTAATTAGGCCAATTAAAACTTGAAAAAGTAGCCTATTTAGGCGCAATCTCCTTTTCACATACAGTGCATCTGCTGGAAATGACTCTCTCGCCTTGTTTTCAATGCAAAAGACGCTCACAGGAAAACACGAGTCCCATAAATAACTAGCGGCGCTGCATTTAGAAGGATCTGGGTCTAGTAGAAGCATTTAAGGCGTATGAATCAAAAGTATATTTTCCACACCTGATTCTTCCCTAAGATCTCCCCCACAAAGCCTGGGTAGGTAAACACCTCCTGTGAGTGTCTGGCAGTAATAGATGGATGAGAGCAGCAGACAACAAAGAGGAAGAGTCTGGGCATGAATGGGCAGAAGACTTAGGTTTGACTTCACGTAGTAAATTAATGCCCAAAGAGGAATCCCAGAATCACTGAGCAAAGGGGCAGAGTGGTTAGAAAGTGTTCTCAATTGGGAGCAAGGAGACTTAAGTCCTTGTTCACGTTTCACCACTCATTCACTATGTGACTTGGGAAAATCATTTAATCTGTTTATGGTTTCGGTCTCTAAATGTGAAATGAACTGTTTGATTAGATCCATGGTTTTCAAAGTATATTCCGAAGGTACTGTGGGTCCCCGATGGGGATTGGCAAAAGCTCTGAGCTGCTCTGGTTCAGGAAGAGCAGCTACATTCTTAATTCATTTTACACTCTGGAATTTTATGAGATGTGAATAGTTCCATGTCTAATTAAGTAAGAAAATCACTGGAATGGATGATATCTCAATTCGCTCGCAACTCTGATATGCTGTGACTTTATGAATGTTTCCAAACCCTGTAACATATAGGGTAAATTTCAATGAAAACTTTCACAACATTGGCTTAATCTGCTAGGATCAGAGGAAGAGTAAAAGATCAAAACAGTGTTCATGAGTTCTCTCTTGTGCACCATAAATGAGGGGTCAAGACAGTTATTGTACTTTGATTTATCTGAACCTAGATAGAGTAGGTGTTAGCAGAGACCCCAACCAGGTCTCTGCTCTCTCTTCTCTAGGTTCTCTGCCTACCCCTACCCCCTACCCCTCTGCCGCCACCCTACCCCACCCCGGCCCACTGTCTGGTTCTGATCATCTGGGCCTCAAAATTTAGGTTTGGGGAGGAATAGGGAACTCCAGTCTTGCCATTTTCAAAGAGCCTTGTATAAAGCTGTTAGCATCATTTCTCTGATTTAGGAGTATGTCTCCTCTCCAATCTATAGCCCTGGAGGAGAAGAGAAATAAATGGAAGGATTTGGGCAAATAATCCTCCCAACTATTAACAGTGCCCCCCCCCCTTCTCTGGAATCCAGGCTGCTATTAGGGACCCTCTCTGACAGTGTACTTCAGAAAACTGGTCTGTTAGTAGAACATGTCATTTACCCCACAAACTGTTTTATTAACCTGAATTATAAGTGAGGAAACTGAGACTGAAAGGATAAGTACACAAAGTCCCAAAGTTTGGGTGTCAAAGGCAAAAACCACCGATCAGGCTTTCTAAATTCATCTCTGCGACTTCCTCCATCCCCAAACTGCTTTTTGATTTAAGTAGCATAAACCAATAGCACCCAGCCCAAACCAAGCAAGTTAAGTTGTGCTTCCCATACTTGCTATCACTTACTCTTTCTCTCCAGATACTCCTGGTTGGAGGACAGTGTGCCCAATGGCAGGAGTATGGGTTTGAAGTCAGGGCACCTGGCTCTCAACATGTCAAGTGACTTCACTAAAGTCACAGTCAAAACCATGATGTGTCTAAAAGGTATGTGGTTTGTTTGTTTTTCTTATTTACAAAAGTATGAATATTAATATGTACCCAACTATGTCACAACACTATTATATGATTAGAACATGCTACTTGTGGGGAAACATCAAAATCACTTTAAACTGCTCCACCTACTATCCCTGGTGTCATTTAAGATGTTTCTGTTTCTGATGTTTTCCAAGCATGGCAACTGAGTAATGAGCCAAACTAAAGAGTTTCCAGGAGCACAGATTTCCCCAGTGAAAATAAAGGATTCCTAATTCCAGATGGAAAAAGCATTTTGGCATTTCCTTAGAGAATATCAGTAGTGAATTAAAATAGAAATAGATGCTCCTTCCTGAGTAAAAGTCTAGCAGCTCATTTATAGGCCTAGCCACACTCTAATTAAAATAGCACCATTATCTGGGAAATTGTGAGGAAAAGCCGCCAATACTATTGACTGTTTTTGCAAAGCCAACAATCACAGGAACTATTCAGTGACAACCCCTAATGCCAAGATAAAGGATATAAAAGGAAAACAGTAATCTATGGCTACAGAATAGTAGGGAAAGTCCCAGTAATGACTAGAATTTTTTTTAAGTGGTCTAACAGTCAGTCATAGGGTCTTGAGAGTCAATCAAAGGCACGAGTTTAAACTGGTGGACCTAAGCAAAGGCCCACTGCTGACTGTAAACAAACAGCTCCCGTTCTTCTAGGGCAGTGGTCGGCAAACTGGGGCTCACCAGCCACATGCGGCTCTTTGGCCCCTTGAGTGTGGCTCTTCCACAAAATACCACGTGCGGGCGTGCACGTACAGTGCAATTGAAACTTCGTGGCCCAAAGCAGAAGTTGGTATTTTGTGGAAGAGCCACACTCAAGGGGCCAAAGAGCCACATGAGGCTCGAGAGCCGCAGTTTGCCAGCCACGGTTCTAGGAGCCTAGACTCAGAGGCAGGAAGTGCCTGCATGCAGGGCATGGCAGTCTCCTATGCCTCTGAGCACACCTGGTAACTCTCGAAAGAGCACGTTTCTTACCAGAAAACACTACACAAGATTCTGGCCTATCCCTAAGCTTACTTTCCCAGTTGTCCCTGGCAATAATGCAGATCAGCAAAGCAGCACAGGCCCTCTGGATGAAGACTGAAATTTATATCCCCAGCCCTAAAAGGCTTCCATTTTTTGTTTGTTTGTTTCCAAATGGAACCCATTGTTTGGATTTTACCAACATCCAGCTTCCTCATTGTCAAATTAGCTTAACTATCAAATACCAACTATACTTAGGCAAGTCAGTACTAGATTCCTTTTTACTTCTTTTAGTTTTGAGATATAATTGACATATGACATTGTATGAGCCCACATAAATAATGATTTGATGTGTGTGTGTGTGTATG
>NW_005370798.1:381725-420116 GCF_000412655.1 Myotis brandtii | reverse complement strand
CAAAATAACCACAATAAATGTAATTAACATAGATTAGCTCACATAGTTGCAATTTCTTTTCTTGAGATGAGACCTTTTAACACAGTTGTTCTCAACTTTCTGGCCCTTTAAATACAGTTCCTCATGTTGTGACCCAACCATAAAATTTTTTTCGTTGCTACTTCATAGGCTTCATTGGCTTTTGAACATCTTGAGATTACATATATTATTTGTGTGTTTGTGTGTGTGTGTGTGTGTGTGTGTGTGTGTGTATCTGTCTGTCCTATGAGAAATTTCTAGAGAGAGTATTACTGCCTATGTTCTCATAGTTTTATGATGTTATCAGGACTTCCTAAAATATTTCTAACCACTGGTAAACCATCTATAATTTAACCTATGATCATTCAGTCTTTTTAGTCTATAAAATAATGTGTCCTTATTCTGTCTCCACACATTAGCCTAACCCATAAACGTCTTTCTAAAGGTAAAAATATTTAAACAGAAGAAAATTCCCTCCGCCAAATACCACATGATAAACAATATTGTTTTAAAAGCCTGGCATTCATGTTCTCCACCTCTGTAGTAAATTAGAAAAATCTCAGAAATCAAAGTCATAACACTTCTCTTAGTCTTGTCTTGCTATTTTGTGGGGTTAGAGTCTGGGCCCAATAAGTCTACTCATTTTCAAATGGTAAAACAGAAGAACCAAATGTGTATGGCCTCAGAGTTGGACATGAATTTGTAGTTATACCCTTCCTTCTGCTCTTTCTCCAATAGAGAGGGAGCTCTCAAGCAATAAATGCTATACTCAAAGGCAGTGAGAGAGGCAAAATTTCCAATGATGAGAATTTTTTTTAAACAGAGCTTTTTCATTATTGCCTTCCTTGGGAAATCAAGTATAGGTAGGAACTATTGAACCTTCACTTAAAAGAAGGTGATGAGGAATAGATGTACTATACAAGCAAGTATTGGCTGAAAGGCAATTATAGGGAAATGGATGTACGAGTGTGAAGTCATTTCCCCATAGCATTCACAGAATCCCTTATGACCTGCTTCAGGTCAAGATGGAGAACTATGAGCTGAAGGACAGCACCTAAGTGGACTGGTAAATATCTGAACACTGCACCCAGAGAAAACGGATTAATTACTTTAGCACCAATCTTTAAGAAGGGCTCCACACTTGAGTTGTTGGCTTCTATACTTGACCTTATAATGTTAAACTGACTGTGTATCCTATAAATGTATACATAACAAAGAGATAGGGAGATAGATAACATGGTGAATAATAGGATAAATATTCAAAGAGATCTTGACAGCTAGAGAAGTGGGTCAAAAATCAGCAACATAAACTATCACCACCATACATTAACAGCATGAGAAATATAAGCTCTGAAATAAAACAAGCCTGGATTTAAATGTCCGATTCACTGCTTAATACCCATGTGGGCCCGCATGCTTTCTAAGGATTAGTTTTCTCAAATGTTAAATGGGGATAATAAATTCTATCTTAGGGGTCAGTGACTAAATAAATTATATAGCATAAATTAAGGTCATAATATAGAATTAGATTTAAATTATTGGGATGATTTAGTTGTAAGTAGAGTATTACTTTTAAACATTATCTTTAAAAATGAAAATAGGGAGATATCTGATATTTATTCTTCTATTCATTTATCAAATATTTATTAAACACATAATAAATGTTTAAATACTCAACACATCCAGTGTTGTGCTTGGTTCAGGAGTTACAAAGATGAACCACAACAAGCCAAAAGGCAGAAGTGAGGAGTGGTAATAAAGAAATGAGGAATGTGTAGATGAAATGACAATTCACTGTATAATATTAGTAACACATACTTCCTGGCCCCATGCTCTGCTCTTCCACCTGACTATATTTGAATAAGACAGGTCATGCCTCAAAATGTCCTCATATGAGGGACAGTGACCCACAGAAGCACTGATGAGCAAACAAACATGCCTAAATGACTCCAACTGCTATGGTCTGAATGTCCCAGCAAATTCATATATTCAAATCCTAACTGCCCATGTGATCGTATTAGGAGGTGGGCCTTTGGAAGATGCTTAGGTCATGAGGATGGAGTCCTCATGCACGGGAACAGTGTTTCCATAAAAGAGAACATACAGAGCAGCTAGCCCCTTCCACCCTGTGAGGACACAGCAAGAAGCTCAAAGTCTGCAATCTGGAAGAGGGTCTTTGCTAAAATTCGAACATGCTGGCACCCTGGTCTTAGACTTCCAGCATTCAGAATTGTGAGAAACAGATTTCTGTTGTTTAATGAGTCTCACAGCCTGTGGTATTTAACTATAGCAGCCTGCACAGAGTAAGATACCAACCGACAACACAGCCAACTGGACCAAGCACAGATACCAGATTCACAATGCTTGCTATATGCAAAGCTAAAGGCCATTTGTGAGCTGAGCCAGGCAATTCTCTGTCTCAGGAATTTGGACTAAGAAACAGGAGAGATTGGTGCAACTGGCAATGCGGTCTGGAAATGGGAGGCTGCACAAGATAGGGTTGAGTCTGCATGTGGGCGGGGGGCATGTCTGTACTAACATTTTGAAACTCAAGACAAATTGCTAAACATAAAAACTCAGGGAAAATCAGACATGCCATAAGGATAAGAGCCACAGATTGTAAGTAAGGCCAAGAGCTTCAAATCCCTGGTGACAATAGAAGCTCCCTCCTTCCTGAGCACTCACTCAGTGCTACTTACTCTTCTACACTTCCCTGTAATCAGCAGAAAGTGCTCTGTAATCTCATGGCTGGTATTTTTCTCATTTAAGACATGAAAAAATTGAGACCCAATGTCTCAATTTTTGCTAGTTTCAGACTTGTGGGAAGCAGGATTCAAACTCAAGCCTTCTGGCATCTGAGTACATTACTATCATCCTCTCCTGTTGCCCAATCCTTTTGTGTCCTTATACAAGCCCCTCTACCTTAAAGCAATCTGAGTCTTCCCATCACTCCACAAGAAGGAAACTAGATGAGCATAGAACCTTAGGACCTGACAGGGACTCAGCTTCCAACACAGGACCTGGGGCGTGAGCAAGCCTGTAGGCCTCTGAGGCTGAAGAATGGCCTTCTCCCCTCAGGGAACATCCCTCTCTGTCTACGTGGACTCAGCTTCCAACACAGGACCTGGGGCGTGAGCAATCCTGTAGGCCTGGGAGGCCACAGAAGAATGGCTTTCTCTCCTCAGGGAACATCCCTCTCTGTCTATGTGGCAGGGCTGAGTTTCTGAAGGCCAGCTTCTGATAGTTTTTGAGGAGGCATTTTGGAATAACAGAACACTGAAATAGTAATGAAGCAACATTTCTTGAAACCTTCCAAGTGCTCCAGCAGAATCCTTTTATGAATGCCTCCAGCATTTCTCCAAAGAGACCTGGGGGCAGCCTAGCCTTCCCCTCCTCACCATGCGGCAAATGGAGGAAAAACGTGGCCCAAGGTGGTGTGCCTCTGACTTCTGAGAACACAAATAGGTGTTGTATTCAGCAGTCACTGGACTGTAAGTTGTGTGATTCTGACTGTTTTTTCCTCTTGTCTATAAGACTTTTAGAGAGGAAGAACGATGTGATTTTTACCTTTCTATAAACAGCGCTCAGTAAAGTTGCTGGACATGAAAAATTTTATTTAAAAAATGCCCTTCAATAAGTGAGGGAACAAACATAGGAAAGAACAGAGTATATTGCTGATGGTATTCACCTTCTCCAAACAAAAAACTTTTAAATTTGGTTGGTTATTTCATTACACACACACACACACACACACACACACACACACACACACACACGTATAATCACCTATTTTTATTATTTTTATAATTCAAATGCAGGCTCTAGAGCCAGATTTCATGGTTTTAAATCCCAGCCTCCTATTTATAAGTGAATTACCATTTCCCTCCCTCAATTTCTCAGTTTAAGATAATCTCTAAATAGTTAATAACTAGAGGCCTGATGCATGAAATTCATGCAAGAGTAGGCCTTCCTTCCCCTGGCTGGTGGCACAGGCTTCCCTCTGGCAGCCAGCAGGCACCAGGAACCCGGGCTTCCCTCGCAGCCCCAGTTTCTTCTGGAAGGTCGTCCAGAAGGATGTCGGGTCTAATTAGCATATTGCACTTTTATTATTATGGATTATTAGAGGCCCAGTGCATGAATTTGTGCATGGGTGGGGCTTCTCTGGGTGGCCTGTGGGGATCAGGCTGAAACCCACAGTCCAATGCTGCCTGTAGCTCTTACCTGCTGCTCCCACTCATCCTGGCCCCACTGTGGCCCCACTGTGTCTGCTGCGGGCTCACACCCAATCGGTCCCAATTGGGAGAGGCTCGCGCTGCCATAGCAGTGCTCACCAGCTGTGAGCCCTGCGTCTGGCGCCCTCCTGCGGGGAGTGACCTGAGGGATGGGGCTGAAACCAGCTCTCTGACATCCCCTGAGGGGTCCCGGATTGTGAGAGGGGACAGGCCAGGCCGAGGGACCCCACCAGTGCATGATTGGGCTGGGGAGGGATCAGGTAAGGGCTCCAGGGCATGTCTGGCCCATCTCACTCAGTCCGGATCGGCCAGACCCCAGCAACAAGCTAACCTACCAGTAGGAGTGTCTGCTCCCTGGTGGTCAGTGCACATCATAGCAAGTGGTTGAGCAGCCTTAGCATATCATTAGCATATTATACTTTGATTCGTTGAACAGTCAACCAGTCACCAGACAACTGAACACTTAGCATATTAGGCTTTTATTATATAGGATACCTGCCCCATAGGGTCACTGGGAGGATTACCTGAGACAACAAAAGCCCCTAAGAGTACCAACACATAATATGTTCTCAATACACATTAGCATCTTTGTTACAACTATTCCACTTATAAGAAAATAGAAGCTAGCCCTCTTTATTTATAAGGTTCATAGATTAGATATATCAGGAAATACTATAATACTAAAAGTAAGGTTCTAGAATATAATGTTTGTTCAAATTCCAGTATGATTTTGTGCAAGTTTCTTTACCCTCCTATGTCACAATTCTTCATGAGTGAACTAGAGATAAAAATACTCCCTGTTCCACAGGATTGGAATTATGAAATGAGCTCCTCTATGTAAAGCTTTTAAACAGTTAGGAGTTTAGAGTAAGTTCAATACAAGTGTTTGCTGTTATTAATTATTATTATGAATACATATTGTAACGATACCCAAATATAAAGTCCCACATCTATGCTTTATGGCTTCTATATTTGAAGATGTATGTCTTCATGGTTTATCCTTCTTGCCTATCTGATATACACTACAGCACTCCCATCTGCTTTGACAACTGTTGGAACTTTGCAACTAATCCAGAGTTCTGATTTAGGGGCATGTATCAGGGAAACTGGGATTGAACAGGGAGCTAAAAGAAGCATGGCTACTTGCCCTGAGGCATTTTGGCCAAATGTTCTGATAACATTTTTTTTTTCCCCCTTTAAACCTGCCCAGAGTAATTATGGCTCTTAACAATTGTTCTAGCTCTGGAGCAAATGCTGGGCGACTCCTGCAATCAGTTTTATCAAACTGACATTCTAACAAATGTCTCTTGCTAAATGTCAAGTGAGATTTCTGGAGTGGGAAAGAAAAATGTTTCTTTTCTTCTTCCATGTCCCACGTTTATGTAGATAAAAAAGACACTGCATGGCTGCCCATTGTTTCAGCAATTCAGACGTCTATAATAATCCACCAAGCATCCTTAACAGCCAAGTCTCCATTCGTAACACTGGGAAGAATTAATTATGAATGTGGAATCAGCATGGTGGTCAGTAGATCAATCCCGGAAGCTGAATGGCTTGCAGTGATGTGATCCTCCTGCAGTTCTCATTAAGCAGGGAGGAGGCCCAGGGTGTAGGCAGAAGCAGAGTGAGACTGATACCTGTTAATCACAGGTAAATCATCTTAAGCAATATTCTGCTCAATGTAAAAAAAAAAATTCTATTTATTTTTAATTTATATTCACAACTTTCTCAGGTAATTATTTTCCCCTTTTACAAACAACAACAACAACAACAAAATGGGGCTCCAAGAAAATAGAGATTCGTGACCCATCTAGTCACTAGCATAATTGGAATGAATGCCCATGGGTGAGTGTTTAAAAACTCTGTGTTCTTACCCTGTCCCATGTTGCTCAATGGTTAGAGCATCAGCCAGGCACACCAAAGGATCTTGGGTTCGATTCCCAATCAAGGACATGTACCTTGGTTACAAGTTCCATCCCAGACCTGATCCGGGTGCACGCAGGAGGCAACCAATTGATACGTCTTTCTTACATTGATGTTTCTCTCTCCCTCCCTCCTTACCTCCCTCCCTCCCTTGCTTCCACTCTCTAAAAATCAATGGGGAAAAAATATCCTCAGGTGAGGATTAACAACAAAAATAAAATAAAAAAATAGATAAATAAAAAGTCTGTGTTATCTACACTATACAGTTTATCACTGAAAATTTGTTCATTTATATTTTATGCAATTTAGCAGTTTTTAGATGATAGGAATTACACTAAGTGCTAGAGGTACAGAAATTATAAAAAACTAGAGGCCCAGTGTGCAAAATCGCCTGAGACCCAGACCCACCGCGACAGCAGGACCCAGACCTGCTGCACCGCAAGACTGAGACCCGCCGCACCATGAGACCCATCAATGCACCTCTTTGTGACCCGTCGTTTGGTCATACAGCATTACGGCGTTACAGCCACTGGCCTTTTATAATATAGGTAATAATAATCCCTGTCGGTTAATAATTAAACATATAGTGTGATTGTAACTAACAGTAGTGACAAAACTACTTGGGACTTTTTAGGCAGTAATGACTGAGGTGGATTTTAAAGAAAGAACATGGAGATTAGATGGGGTTGGTGGAGTAAAGGAAATCTAGGTAGGATGATTTGGAAACCCACAGGTAATTAGCTATTATTGGTGTATGAAACATGAGGAGGTGGGATAGTTGGCAGCTAAGTTAGAGAGGAGGTAAGCATCCAGATCATGAAGGCTGAAGCAAAAGAACTTGAACTTATTCCATGGCTCACTGATTTTTAAACATTTATCTTTAACCTTTTTCCTTCAAAGTAGCATCTAAAATACTAAAGTAGATAATAACCAAGTTTGCTGGTGGATCCCACAAAGAACATTTTAAAAGCCACTCTTTGTGGATGATGGGATGACACCTGATGGTTTAAACCATACAAGTCACATAAAAATAATATTGTCTCAGAAAGATTATACTGGCAACATCATAGAGGATAGGTAGTTGGAGAAAGAATCAGAGGCAGAAAGTTCAGCTAAAAAAGGGGGGCAGGGGAGAATATGGTACTGGGTAGCAAAATAACTTGCAAATGCCTCAAAAACTCCATGCAGGAAATATCACATGTCCAAAGCAAGGCAGTGATAGTGAATCAAAATATACGTTGCTACCCAATTTTCATCCCCCATCCTTTGTGGTAATCATATTTCAAAAAAATGGCGGGGAACAGTGGGACTGCCAATGTCAGTTCCAAGTAGGATCTGCTTAACTTAAGCCAATCAGAAACTCTTAGCCCCCCGGCCAAAGTGATGGGTTTGGGAGTACCCATATAATACAAATTGGGCTGGGAGGGTTTTGGGAGGGTAGAAGACTTCTCTCATTTTATTCTGAGAGCTATAAGGAGAAGTGATGTCCTCCCTGCAAGATGAAAGCCTGGAGCCATACAGCCCTGGATGCTGAAGCAGGCCATCTCATAACTAAGGGGGAGACAGGCAGAACAGAGTGTCATGGAAGGGGAAAGGAGAGACATAAATAAGCTGGGTTTTGACAATATCATTAAGCTAGTGCAACATACCTCATTCGAAACCCTTACCACCTCCAGATTTTTCATTTATTTGAACCAGTAAGTTCCCATTAATACTGAGTGTATTCTGGGTTGAACTTTCTCTTTCTTACAACTGAAAGTCCTTAAGTAATATAGGACGGTAAGGAATATTTTTTTAAAGAATGGATTTTAAGTAAGGTAGATCCATGGCACTGACTAAATTTGACTTGTGGGTAAGGGCAGAGCACAGGATTACTCCCAGTTCATTCATGGCTTCTTTGGGGCAGTGACCGTGTACCAAGAGGGGGTTACAGAAGCAAAACCAAATAGCAGAGTGGAATGAAGATACCGATTTGAGTTTGGGATGTGTTTTCTTTTAGGGGCTTACAAGAGAGCCAGGTGGTAATGCAATAGACATTCTTTTTAATCAATCTACAACCCTGAAGAAAGGTAAACACCCATCTTCAAGAGGCCTTTCAGGCTGGTGACACTTCAACGCCATGCATTCCCATCTGGCTGGTTGATATTCCTGGAGTATGTTTGGAGATTTATAAAGAGAGTAGCTAAATATGACCAATATTCCAAAGCCAGCAATTAAGGGTGGAGTTGGAAAGAAATTATGTAGTCTAATGAATGTATAATTTTAAACATTAATTTTAGACTGAAATAAATAAGAATGCAGAGTAGAGAAAACTCAACATTTGCGTTGTTAGGTCTGATCAAATAATTGAATGGATGTCCCCTCCCCTCCCCCGACCCCCCGACCCCGGAACTGACGTTTAGTTCACCTCACTAGGGACATCCCTTTTCGCTTAGACCACATTTCACTTGCTAAGACCACATTCCATTTGTTAAAACCATTATCTTTCCCCTCAGGACCCACCCAGAGAATTCTCTGCCCAGAAAAGCCCGCCTCCAGTCCTTTAAAAATCTCTGACTCCCCATCCCTGGGTGCTGGCACCATTTTGGGGCTCAGCCCGTTTTCCAGATGACCTAATAAGTCCATGATTCTTTACCCCTTTTGGCCTCATGTGTTCCGCCTTTGGCGACCCTTACATATGTGACTTTTTAAGATAGAAGGCTAGACTTCACAGTGGCTGGTTGAGGTTATAATCCATGCCTTTTAAGAATTAACTATTGCCGAAACCGGTTTGGCTCAGTGGATTGAGCGTCGGCCTGCAGACTGAAGGGTCCCAGGTTCAATTCCGGTCAAGGGCGTGTACCTGGGTTGCGGGCACATCCCCAGTGGGAGATGTGCAGGAGGCAGCTGATCGATGTTTCTCTCTCATCAGGCCCCTCTGCTCTAAGAAGTACTTTGAAAACATATATTGTTTTGGGAGTCATCATGATTAATTTTATCAAGGAAATCAGTGTATCAGATCAATTTTCCAATATGAGATATAGCTGTATGTAAAAAAAATTGAATTGAGAACCTGAAGCTGAGGAAGGGGAGTTTTCAGGATGATGGAAAGGTCAAGGGAATGGACCAAAATCACATTTGATCAGGTTTGCTGATGTTACCTGCACCTGGCTTTGGCCCATACTTTATTTCCTGGGAAGGGACTATTACTGACAAGTACAGGGATCAATCAGTGTCCTGGGTTTTATTCTCCAATAGCCTCTGGCTCAGTAAGGGAGTGATTTGATATTTACACCATTGCAAACCATTCAGGTGCAAATGAGTTCCAGTTGGCAAGGTCTCCATCAAATTTTGAGAACAAAGGTCTTGTAGGGAAGACCCACAAGGCAGTTTACACATCAAACAGCCCTTACTGAATGATGTTTTGATGAAATAATTGCAAATGAATCAGAAGAAGTAAATTACCCTTGAAATAATGACAATACTTAGCATTTTCATTCTTAAAGTGTTTAACACATTGCTAATTATTGAATTACATTCTAGCATTATGAGGAAGAGATGTCTACTCCCACTGTTATAAATGGGGGAGCTGAGCTATCAGGAGGGGCCATGTGTTCAAGACAAGAAGGTCCATCTAGAAAGAATGGTGAGTGGATCTCAAGCAGCTGTTCTCATGAATGGAGCCACCAGTGAGGCGAGCAAGGGAGAGACTATCCTTCAGTGTCAGCCCAATTCCCTTCCATTTTTTAAAAAGCTTCTGAATTGAAAATACTAGTCTACAACTGAACCTTCTTTTAAACTATATCTTTATAGAGTTGTGGCTCTATCATTTGGGAAACTGTGGCCACTTTGGGGAAAATGTGTGCCTTACATAGCAAGAGCGAAACTCTGAATGGCTCCTCAGGACAGCTATGGGAACCTGCAATGAACACAGCACTATACAGAATGCAGTCACAACACACTTGTGAGGTCTTCCCAGATCCATGCCTCCTAACTGCCTTGACTTCTTTTTCTACTTCTTGTTCTTTGACTTCTGACATAGACTTTAGAATTTGATGCTTCCTGTCCCAGGTGACTTCCTGGGCTGCTTCCATGAATTGGCATCCTGAACTCCAGCTGAGAACTGAAGCGATTACTTGCCTGCTGTTTTCTGGAGTTGACACTGTCGACACCTGGAATTCATTTTGCCAGCTCGGTTCAGTGCTAAAACATCACCGTGCATATGGTCCCCTAAGTAGCCTTATATTTTAGGGCCCTGGCAGCAAACTAACAGTTAGAGGGTCATGTTTTCTTTGGCTGTTGGTGCAGCCCACACTGTGCTTGCAAAGACACCATGACTAGGCAATATATTCCTCTCAAAACAAGAGTTATGTTCCACATAAAACAAGCAGACTTGCTGCATGTGTTCCTAAACGCTTCCTTTTTTTAAATATTAGCTACCCTGTACATTTATCTACTGTTATATAGAAAATCACATTGAAATGCTGTGGCTTCAAACAACAATCATCCCCCACGGTTCTCTGGGTCAGGAGTTCTGGCAGAGCTCACCCAGGAAGTTCTTTGCTTCACATTATTATATTGACTGGAGTTACTCATGTGACTAGAGACTGCTGGGAGCTCTGCTGTGACCGAAATATCCATGATGCCTTGCCATTTTCCTGGGTGACACATGGTATCTAACCATTTGATCATCCAACCGAGAGAAAGTAGAAGGTCCTAACCTTCCTTAAATCGGAGTTCGAAAGTCCCAGAACATCGTTTCCTCTGCATTTGTTTGGCCAAAAGGAAACTGTAGCTTAAGAATGAACTCTGACTGCTTGTGCCAGTTCCTAAACCACTGTTGTACTTGCCCTCAGGCAATGGCTATATTTCAGGAATTCAAAGGAGATCCTGGTGACATACTGAGCCACTGACCAAATGCACAGGGGATGGCCCATATAAAGGACAGTGTGGGTAAACAGGAGATGTTTCACCCTCCTCTCTTCATGTGGAATCTGTAATCATTTATGCTAGACAAAAGCAGGGCTCCATTTGTTTTCTATGTTTATTTGGAGAAAAGGCCCTGCTCATAAATTACCAGAAAAAAAATGTTACCCTAATTTACAAACACATTGTTTTCAGACACTTTGAGTGCACCTGTATTTGTATATAAATTATTTACTTGTGAGTGGAGGTCATTAAGGGCACTTACTTGCTCGTTATTCTCACTATATTTTCCTTCTCTTAACACCATAGAAATGATATGTGGAATTCATAGGAGAAACGCAAACTCATTGGTAGATTTCCACATACTATTTTTTAAGTTTAATGAATGGTCATATCTTTTAAATTAATCAAAGAATGCATCTCAGATAAATCTGAACTACCTAATAAACCTAATAAAATCATATTCTTTTTCAAAACCTAAAATATTTATTAACATGTATTTATATATTGCATTTATGTTTAATTACTTATATTGCTGTACAGATAATCTGAATTTTCCATTTTCTACTCCATAAACACATTACCCTCTTCATTCATTCACCATTTAATGTTTATTGCAGACCTACTAAGCAGTAGGGTAAAAAAGATGACCAAGATAGAATCTTGCATTCATTTACAGTCTCCAGCATAATGTACAAAGTGTAAAAGTATTAATAGTCATAATTTTAGACACTCCTTGAGGTAAAGTTAATTTTGAAAGAAACAGAAAAAGAGAGAAAGAGAAGAGGGAAGGAGGGTTGGAGGAAAGAAAGGAAAGAAGGAAAGGGGCTCTCTGAGACTGACTGGTCCACCAACAAGGTACAATGTGAGGGCAGCTGTTTTGAGAGATGTCAAGACAACTTCACTCTTAGTCATCAACTGTTTCATCTTGAAGGTGAAACTGATATTCCACATGTTATGATATAAACATGTGATGGTAAAAGCTCTAAGATTATTGATTTTTGTCTCTCCATCTATCTTCGTAATTTCTGAGTGTGTGTGTGTGTGTGTGTGTGTGTACACTCACATACACGCATACCCAGTTGAAACACAGGACTTTAGTACTGACCTACATCTTCTCTTGAGAATTGATGGACCAAGTTCTGTTTATATGAAGTCACAAAAACACATGCAGATTATCAAATAATACAATGTTTAGTGACACTACCTTATATATATTTAAGAGCATGCCACTTTAATAAAAATAGGTATTTGGAGTTTGGGGATGTGTCTTTAAGACCCACATTTGGTTGTCTGGTGGCCCATGCTCTCTGATTTGGTCCAATATGTCATTACAGGGACATCTAGTGGCTGGGTCCAGAAGTATGAAATCAGCAACAATGCAAACATGATTCATTTTCCCCAGAGAGACCAATGGCCATGGGAGTAACCAGTGGAAAAAATTAGGCTAAAATGGTCCATTATGCAAAAATGGTTCTCTTTGCTGTTTGGGGAGCTTAGAAAATGTTGAGATAAAAATAATTAAAAACAGTAAATAATAATACCAAAATTAAAAACAACAACAACAAAAAAGGTTGATTCAATAAACCTCTATTTATGGTATACTTTTAGGATTCCTGCTTTACTCAAAAAGGGAAAAAAACTACCTCCCTAACTGTATCATGTCAGAAATGCCACATCAGGCAGAGAAACATTAGCATGGATTATATTTATATCAAAATGCAAGTTTCCCTGGGAGAGATGACCCAATGACCTATATCAGTCATTGACACTTTAGTGTGAATCAGTGCGACAAAAGCTAGAAATGAGCAAGAGAAGAAGTTGACAGTTTAGGAGAGAAGGATTAAAGCAACAGTTTCCTGAATAGGAGAAGGAATGCTGTTGTCATTAGGCTACATTAACCTTAGAAACTACCTAAATTTAGTTACTAAAAGAATGTTGTAGTTATCAATGTTTCAAAAAAAAAAAAAACTCAAGTGGCTTAGAGGCTATTCTATAGTTCTGAAAGTGAAGAAGGGCTGACCTCTTTTTTTTCTCCTATGGCAGTGGAGAGGGAAGTATTATAATAAAGCCTAACTATCTCTATAAATATTCCTTAAAGCACTTTCTAACCTGTGGCAAGCTGCCCACCTCTACCTGAAACTCTTTGAGATTTCAAATTAGAAACAAAGTGGGATGTCAAGTATATATCTCAATCGCCTTCTAAGGTAAGAAATTGCATAGAGAGGGAGGAAATGGGTCTAGGGACAATAAGGTATCTACAGAAGCTCACATTTTGTCCTCTCCTCTCAGGGCATCAATAAAACATCCCAATGTCCCCAAATAATATCCCAACATCTCACAGGAGGGAAATAATGTAAACTTTCAGAAAACACTAGAACAGGAAACAGGAAAGTTTCTGAAAATATTTGTTGTGAAACCTATTTTCCTATATTATCTGCTCATCAACAGTGTAAGCTTTTGTTTTTGCTTTTCAAGGAAAGAACTGTCACTACCACAGTGCACAGCATTCATTCCTTGTTCTCTCAGTAATTTTAGTCATGCCCCGTCACTCTTGATTTCCATGCAATTTTCATGATATGTTTAAACCAAAACCGGTAATCCTGAAAGAAGGAAATTAACACAAATTCCAAATTAAGCTTCCATAGTTATTTTCTTCTCTGAAAGTTGTCTCTACTTATCCATATTTCTACATTTTTAATAACCTTCTCAGCCTAAAAAAGCATGCCAAATGAAAGTGTTACTGCAATTACTGAACTTACTAAATAATAGGCAGGTTGAGAAATTATTGAAATAGTTTTCCTGCATGTGTGGATCCCGTTCACCACCTTCAAAATCACCTAGGGCAGTGGTTCTCAACCTGTGGGTCGCGACCCCTTTGGTGGTCGAACGACCCTTTCACAGGGGTCGCCTAAGACCATCCTGCATATCAGATATTTACATTATGATTCATAACAGTAGCAATATTACAGTTATGAAGTAATAATTTTATGGTTGGGTCACAACATGAGGAACTGTATTTAGAGGGCCAGAAGGTTGAGAACCACCGACCTAGGGCCTTGTGACTCAAATAATGGCCCATAGCCCTGCAGCACTACCAAGCATCACCTGGGATCCTCCTAGAAATGCACATTCTCAGGCCGCTCCCTAGACCCCCGAGTTATGTGTAAGCATGTTAACATTTGGAAAGCACTGCCACAAGACAGTGTATAACCCTCCACCTTATTTGATTCCATTCACCCCAAAACCTGCAGAATCCCCATCTTTGGGGGTAGAGGAAGGAAGGCAAAGGCTTGAAGATCTCACTAACAGCCTTCCAGATAATTTCTGAAAAACAATAAAGTTTGACAACCTTATTCATTTATTCCCGTTTGCTTATCTGGGACTCTGAGACTTATGACCTGTGGTCAAACTCTCTGGTCAAGTCACTATGCTTCCCTGAGTCGGACTCTTGTTTCTGCAAAATAATCTTCATAGGGTTGTCTAAGTCCCAGGGGATGCAATGCACAGGGAAGTAGTCTGTGCATACACACTAAATGCTACAAATAGAAGAATTCATTACTATTCTGATGTGCCTAAGAATACTTTTTTATGTTTTGTTTTGTTATTTGAGGGGGTAATCCTTACCCAAGGATATTTTTACATTGATTTTTTTTAGGGAGAGTGGAAGAGAGAGGAAAAGACAGAGAGAAACATTGATGTGAGAGAAACACATGGATCGGTTGCCTCTTGCATGGACCCTGACCAGGGCCCAGGAAGACCCTGCAAACAAGGTATATGCCCTTGACTGGAATCAAATGGGACGCTTCAGTCCTCAGGCCAATGCTCTATCCAGTGAGCCAAACCAGCTAGGGCCCTAAGAATACTTTAACCCTCTGTGTCCTAGTGGCTTCCACTCTTTGAACACTAGGAAGGAATGTCCTTCTCCTGGAGAATCAGCTCTGTGAGTCTCCCTGCTTGGGAAGTGCCCAGGGATTTTCTCCCTCTAAGATGTGGGGCAGTGGGAGGCTGCAGATCAGCTCAGCGAGCAGCTGGTGATACAGCATTCATATTTGCTGGCTCAGCTATGACTACTCCTTCTATTCTTGCCTGCTTTTTGTTTTGTTTTGTTTTGTTTTGTTTTGAGGCTAAGGTGTTAGGGAGAGAAGCAGTATCTGAGTGCAGTTCCTAGTTGCCCTGCATTTTTTAGACCAGAGAATCTTTTTAGGCCTCTGCAAAGAGGCTGCCCATCTGCCAGGCAGGTGGCCAACTTTGAAGAGACTGAGTGGAGATGGCAAGTCCATGAGATCCCTGCTCCTGTATTTTCACTTAGATAGGCTCTCAGTGCTTCCCTTTATTACAATCACAATCACCAAAAGTGCCAACAATGCTGCAGGACCAAAGATAATGATATAACTCAAAGATAATATTGTTGTGTACAGTATGCTGAGCGTGCAAGAGAACATTAATGAGAATGATACGGGAGTGTGATTCCAGGAATAGCATATGGAGATACTACTGTTACTATGGAAAATCCTAGCATATATTACTAGCAGAATTGATAGACACTGATTCAAGAGTGCAGCTCTCTCATGCTTTGAAAAAAATTTCAGACCCCAGCAGGCCTTATATTCCATTACAAAAGAGAACTATTTGATCTATACCATCATCGCAGGGCATTGATTTCTCAATGTGAATTTACTGATTTCACAGTGGTTAACATTTATGAAGTAACTACTAAGAGTAAAGTATTCAGCCAGGTACTCTCCATACTTTATTTAAAATGACTAGGTACCTAAATCTTATGTTCCCCCAGAAAGAGAGGCCATAAGAAAATGTTTTATCCTCACACCTTCACATCATAGCCACATGCGTATTTGTCAATAAATATATTTCATTCATAATATAATTATTATGTTTGTCAATATTTCCCAAATGGATTTCATAGAGCGCTAGTAATTTGCTAAATGTTAACAGTTGTTTCATAAAAAAATAGTGTTCCATAGTCAAATAGATTTGAAAAGCACTCAATCAAATAAAACTAAACATGGTTGTTGAAAACAGGACTGCTTAAATCAGTGATTCTCAACCTTCTGGGCCTTTAAATACAGTTCCTCATGTTGTAACCCAACCATAAAATTATTTTCATTGCTACTTCATAACTGTAATGTTGCTACTGTTATGAATTATAATGTAAATATCTGATATGCAGGATGGTCTTAGGTGACCCCTGTGAAAGGGTCGTTCGACCGCCAAAGGGGTCGTGACCCACAGGTTGAGAACCGCTGGCTTAAATACTCCAAACATTCATTTTAACTTAGGTTTTTAAAAGAAAAAGAAAGAATGAAACGTTTGCCAAAGATGTAAGACAGGTCTAGGAACAATTTCTTCTCCAAATATATAGTAATATCTTGCTTTTCAAAAAGTTAGTAGATGTATTTCATGGCAACTCTCTAAGGTGGACACACCCCCATTAAAAGTTGCCCAAGCCAGCATGACTATGTTATTTATCCCAATATTTTTTATAATTTGTTTAGTCTTTTGGGTTTCCCCGTTCTTTTCACAGATATCTCATAGGGAAAAACTGGAACTTCTGGCAAGACTCAAAAGGACCCGAGAGAAAAAAAGGGATTTTGAAGGGGCTAAAGGCCCAGAGCTTAATTTGAGCCCTTGAGAATCCATGCCTGCCTCCCAAACCCTGCCACTGGCCCCTGAAGGTGAACCGAATGCTTAACAAACAGAAAGTAATACTATTCCTTTTCTTAATCTGTCATTCCCACCCCAGACTGAGACTTACATACATTATTTTGGACTCATATGCAATGAATCCCAATATCAGATAATCAGAACTTGCTTATGGAACATAGAGTCAACCACAGAGAAACTACTCGAATAAAGAAATCTTTACAATGTCCAAGTCTCACAGTGGCAATAAGGTCTATGAATTTGGCCAGAAAAGGCTGAGAATCTTTTACAGAAATGAGTCACCAGCTTCAAGTGTCTGATGTTGCACAGAGATCTTATATGTGGCCATAGTCAGCACGGAGAGCCATTCTGCAACACCAACTTCTACTTCCAAAAGCAAAGCCAGTTAAATTCAGGTTCTAAATTCTACTTCTCTAAATCATCTTTTCTTACAGACAACAGAGTATCTCCTCCCAATGACCTATTCTGATGTTTTCCATGAGCTGAATAGATCCTTTAAGAGACCCTAAAACTAGTATTTTAAACCTTCTAACATTAAGTTCCAATCTCTAGCATTTAAGATGGAGACAGATACATCACCAGTACCAGTACTTTCCCTAAAGTGGGTTTCAGTTTTATAATCTAATAAATCTGATAAGTACCAAAATCTGATAAATGACCAAATGTAAGGCACCTTGCCATCTACAAATATTTTAAGTTACTTTCTCCATTCTGGTATAAAAGACTCAATTCTTTATAATCTTCCGGCAGAAAATACACTATTCCCAAATGCAATATAATAGGCCAAATTCAATTATTAGTGAAGCTTCCAAAAATGGGCATCATGAGAGATTGGATTTTATGAGACCTGACAAACTCTTACCTCCAGCGCTGAGTTAACTCACCTATTATGGCATAATAAAAAAAAGTTCCATGGACACGGACAATAGTTGGGTAGGCCTGGGGAGGGGGGTTAATGGAGGGAAAAATGGGACATCTGTAATACTTTCAACAATAAACATAAACTAAACTAAAACAGAACAAAAAATATATGCAATGGTCACCCATTGCTGACAAGAGAAGTGTCAAACTAATTAGGTGTTTAGGCTCTGCCCTTGAAAACTATTTACTTTTTACAATATAATTCCCAAACTGCTGTTGTCTTCTTTCCAAACACACACACACACACACACACACACACACACACACACACACACACTCCAGGAACTGTCCTCTGTCCTAGGGATTTAGTAAAGATTCAAGGGCAAAAAAAAGGGGGGGGGGCACTGTTCATATCTGCACAGATTATATAAGCCTTTTGTAAGCTTACCTCCAAGACTTTCAAGACTTTGCTGATAATCATGCCCTGGCCAAGTAGCTCAGTTGGTCAGAGCATCATCCAATATGCCAAGGTTGCAGGTTTGATGCCTGGTTAGGGCACATATAAGAATCAACCAACGAACCCATAAATAGTGGAAAAAACAAGTCAATCTCTCTTTCCTCTCTCTCTCTTTTTATCTCCCCCCTTTCTCTATCTAAAAATCAATTAAAAAAAATACTTTGTTGATGATCTTCAGCCTTGTTTTCTAGGATGTATTTGCCCTAATTCAATGTCCATTTACTTAAGATTCTTGTTATTCATTTCTTTATTCCTTCTTTTTTTTTGACAAATTCCCCCGATTTCTTTGTATTGGACATGGGGAATAAAAGATAATTTCAATATAGTACCTCTGTTAGGGGAGCTCAAGCCTTGTGAGATAAGTAGGAAAACTGGATGGAGGGAAAAGGGAGATTAACAAAGCTCAAGCAAATAACAAGTAACAGGAACTATATATACCCACTGCTTAGATTAATTTTATTGTTTGGTCTTCATACAATGTGATTCATTTCTTAAAATAATTAAACCGATAATTTTAGTAAACCTATTCTTTTTTTATATATTTTATTAATTTTCTACAGAGAGGAAGGGAGAGGGATAGAGAGTTAGAAACATCGATCAGCTGCCTCCTGCACACTCCCCACCGGGGTTGTGTCCACAACTAAGGTACATGCCCTTGACAGGAATTGAACCTGGACCCTTGAGTCCGCAGGCCGATGGTCTATCCACTGAGCCAAACCGGTTAGGGCTAGTAAACCTATTCTATTTCAGCACTGACTAGATACTGGGTGAAGAAGATCCCCGATTTCATAGGTCTTACATTCTAGTTCATTGTTAGTGTATAGAAATAAAATACACTTTTATATGTTGATTTTAGTATCCTGCAACTTACACTGAATTTATTAGTTCTAACAGTTTTGTGCTAAACATTACTGTGTAGTCTTTAGGAGTTTCTACATATAATCTCATGCCGTTTGCAAATAATGACAGTTTTACTTCTTTTCAATCTGGATGTCTTTTGTTTTCTTGCCTTGTTGTTCTGGCTAGAACTTCCAATACTATGTTGAATGTTGAAAGTTTTGCCTTGTTTCTGATAGTAGAGGAAGAGCTTTCAGCTTTCACCATTGAGTATGATGTTAGCTGTGGACTTTTATAAATGGCCTTTATTATGTTGAAGTACTTCCCTCCACATCCATTTTGGTGTGAGTTTTTATCATTGAAAAATGTTAAATTTTCCCAAATGCTTTTTCTGAATCTATTGAGGTGATCATACAATTTTTGTTCTTTTTCTTAATGTACTGCTTCATGATTGATATTTATAAAATAAATATTTCTGCTCACTCTACAGAGAAAGGATTAACGGGGAACAAGAATGAAAGGGGGGAAGAAACATTACTGATGTGGTAATTAAAACAATCATGTGACCTAGGACCCATGACAATTGAATAAGAAACAGATCCAGATATATTTCAGAGGTTTTATCTATGGCCTCCTCCTTATTTATTTATTTATTTATTTATTTATTTATTTTCTCAGCATTGAAAGAACTATGCAAAGTTTTCCAGTGAAAATCAAATGACAGCTATCAGGAGAGTAACACACAACACATGAAAAAGTACAGTTTAAAAGACTGTATATCTAATTCAAAGATGCTCTCTAATGGATGGAAGCTAGTTAACTCATCTGAGATAATGAGTTATCAAGAGCCAGTCTCCTTAGGGGACAAGGGAGAAGGAAGAGCTCTCTCTTGTTTGGAAGGCTACTTGATACAGTTTTAAAGATTACCGGACATGCATGACTGGAGAAACTCAACATTAGAGCTGCCTGGGAATTTAGATGCCTGTCAGCTGTATTTGATAAGTTTTGCCAGGACTGCTGGTGAATGTGCCAATGTACTGGTGAGTATTTTGATCAGAATCAAGCATCCTGGGTAAAGGATGGAGTCTCAAACGTGCCTCTCTTTCCAAATATTATCCATATTTTATCTACCTTAGCCCCAAAGACCTAGGTGGAAGGTTGAGGCAAAGTGAAAGAAAAGTAGTGAGTACTAGGAATAGTGGCTAGGACCGAAAAATGAATGGGGAACTGGGACTTCCACTGGAGACAAGGCCTATGGAAATCTTCATACTGGGACTGCCCAGCACCGGGTGACATAGTTGACTGCCGGAAGCCAATTCCAGCATGTCATAAATGCAAGAGTTTCATCAAAAGGTTGATGGAACTTGGGGACTCAACAAGGGCTGAGTCACATATGTTGTCACCTGTTGGGAATGGCTGAGGGCATTTCCCCAAACCTGAAAAGGATGCATTAAATTGATTGCTTGCTGCCAGACAGCTAAGGGCATTTCAATCTACATGTTATTGCCTCCTACTGGCCAAACACCTGAACAGCCGTAGGCAAATTCTTCCAATCTGACAATGGATTCTGTACCTAACCCTACCCTTTGAAGTGCATATCTCCCCCTCGCCTTAGGACAAATTGTGTTAATAAAAAGCAAGGGGTCCTGAGACAAGGAGAACTTCCTTTAGCTAAGTCTTCTCTGACTCCCTATAATGCCTTTCAAAATTGTTTCGTCTCTGGACTCTTTATTAATTTATGCACAGTGCCTTCTCCAGATTGCTGAGCCCTTCTAGATGCCAGATCAAGACCACTGGCATTAGTTGACCATTGTGGGAGACAAGGCTTATTGAACACCCCAAAGTTACTTCCAACCTCTTTCTTCTTTTCCATCTCTCACATGCTTTTCCCAGCCTCTCTCCCAGGTCGGCTCCTTCTGCACTTCATTCCCACTTATAGACTAAAGCTGGGAGGCTTCTTTGAGTTAAATTAGAGAGATAACTGACCTGTCTTCCCACTTCATTCTTTCTGCCTTGTATTCAGACAAGATGGTGGTGAGAACTCAACAACCATCTGCCAATCGAGTGATAAAGACCAACAGATTCCCTGGCCCTGTTCAGTCCTGAAACCATGCCTTACTATTTCTGGACTTCTTATTAAGTGGGAGAATTGAACTTCAATTCATTTAGGCTTCTGGGGTCAGATTATTCTATTCGCAGCTGAGAGTTATATTAACTGGTCCAAACATCTTCTGCCCTCAGAAGTAAAACCACTCATGGAAGGTAAAAAAACAAAAAAAAACAAAACAAAACAAAACAAAACAAACAAAAACAATCCATTGAACACCCCAAAGTTACTTCCAACCTCTTTCTTCTTTTCCATCTCTCACATGCTTTTCCCAGCCTCTATCCCAGGTCGGCTCCTTCTGCACTTCATTCCCACTTATAGACTAAAGCTGGGAGGCTTCTTTGAGTTAAATTAGAGAGATAACTGACCTGTCTTCCCACTTCATTCTTTCTGCCTTGTATTCAGACAAGATGGTGGTGAGAACTCAACAACCATCTGCCAATCGAGTGATAAAGACCAACAGATTCCCTGGCCCTGTTCAGTCCTGAAACTATGCCTTACTATTTCTGGACTTCTTATTAAGTGGGAAAAATGAACTTCAATTCATTTAGGCTTCTGGAGTCAGATTATTGCTATTTGCAGCTGAGAGTTATATTAAGTGGTCCAAACATCTTCTGCCCTCAAAAGTAAAACCACTCATGGAAGGTAAAAAAAAAACAAAAAACAAACAAAAACAAAACAAACAAAAACAATCCACATAAAACAACCATGATTAGTTAACTCACTGTACTCTCTATCAATTTCACATAGGTATGCATATTTTCTTTATACAGTAATTATTATACAAAGTATTCCAGGTTGTAAATTTTATTGGCTGCCTTATTTTTATTCATCATTATTTTACCCATATCCTTTTATTTGACGTGTAGGTTGAGACATTTTAAACTGCTTTTAACACTTTTTTTGCATATTTGTGCAATATGCATTTTTTTATATTTCCTTTGGATAGGTTTCAAGAAGGCGATCAAAGCAAATGAACAATCCTATGGCCTATAATATATAAAGTGAAATTACTTTCTGAAAGTGTTATACCAATATACACTGCACCAACAATGTGTAAATGTATCAGCTTATTTACTTTTTTTTTTACATTGACTATCAATGTCAAAAAACAATTGCCAATTTCACAGAAATGAGAACATTTTTAAAAGTGGAGATTTCAATTCAAGACATTCTTGGATACTGTTCTCTCTCTGCTGCCTCTTTTTTGCTATGAAATCAAACATTGGATCCTTATACAGTGGGGCCTTGACTTACGAGTTTAATTCGTTCCATGACGGAGCTCGTAACTCAAATTACTCGTATGTCAAATCAAAAGTGAACGAGTGAGACATGTGATGCTGGGCTGATGTTGTGGCGTTCACTGTGATGTTCGCTGCGCCAACTAGCGGTGGGGTATCTGAAGCTGGCTCATAACCTGAATTTTAGCTCGCAACTCAAAGCAAAAAATCAGCCGAGATACGAACGGCTCATATCTCGAAAAACTCGTTAGTCGGGACACTCGTAAGTCAAGGCCCCACTGTACTGTATAATCTGAAATACATCTATCTTCAAAATGTTACCTAACAATAGTAACGCCTTATATATGCAGAATCTTTTGCTTCACAACAAGTGCTATTGAGGCAGGTATGATGCCTATTCTATGAAAGACTACAGCTGATTTCAGAAAGTGCAAGTGACTTGGCAGAGGTTGTAGAGCTAGGAAATGGTAGAACTGAAATTTCTGATTTCCAGTCAGGGCTCTTTTTACTTTGACATATTACTTTCTGCTTCAACATTGGTGCTATGCCAACCTTACAATATCAACCTTGATTTGGATGACTGATCCTAAAATAATTAACAAAGGCCTAGAGGAAATTAGCAAAAAGAAACAGAGTTAACAGGATAAGTCGCATTTTCCTTTATTCTCTGAGAATATATTATGGGCACTTGTAACTTCAGTGTGAAATACAGCATAGACTGTCAAAGGGAAAGCTCAGAGCAGGGTCTGTTATGAGCAGGGAAAGAGTAAATTCCATAGATGAGAGAGAATTTTGTAAACCCTAATGTTATGGAATATTTATAAAAATAGGCCAGTAGCTATAGAGCATGGTGGCTTTGAAGAGAAAAAAGAATAGTAATAATGAGAAATTCCTTACATAGCAGTTCCCCAATGACCCAGTAAAGTAGTCATTGAACCAGAACTTCTATAAAGTTGAACAGGAACCCTTCGATCTTCTAGGTTACAGGTATCAGTGAGTGTTTACCACTTGGCCTTAATAAATCAAATGTTTTATGGACAAAGGCATTGGCTGTAAAGCTCAAGTAAGGTAATGAGATTTTAGAAGGGGAAAAAATTAAGTCTAGTAATGGGAAGAGGAAAAAAAATACTAAGACATGTTAGTATGGGGAACATAGTTTAACTTAATTTCTATCCCTTTCTTTTTAGATCAGGGAGAAAGCTACACCTCGGGACCAGCAGAAAAATAAGATTTAACATGCAACCTTCCATTCACCCTATCTCTCCTTTTCACATGTTCCAAGAATATACTGCACAAAGAAAACACTGAATATCCCCCAAGAAATAACTCACGAAGTGTTAATGAGAAAATCTCTTTTCCCCAGAGCTTAGTCTCCTGACACTTCAATTCTGGATAAATTGAACGATAAAAGCAAATCAGGACTCATATCACCACACAAGGGACATTCTAAGACAAGCTGGATGCCCCTCAGTAGACAGCAAGTGGTTTTGGTATCCAGTAAACAGAATGCTATCTTTGCAAAAAGGAGCTCAAAGATATACATAGTACAGGAGAATTCCAACTACCAGTCGATTAAGGGAGTGACAAAGGGACAGAGGGAGAAAATGAAAAAGAGAAACAAAAGAAGATAGAGTAGAGGTCCAGGGGCTGGCATCATAGCCGTGGTTAGAGTTGGATGCATGGTGTGGGGAAAAGATACTGGGAGTGAAAGTCACATGACCCATGCTTGAATTCTACCTACTAGTTGCATAATGTTGAAACTTTTGCTTAGTTTTTAACCTTTACTATTCCCTTCTATAAAATGGAAAAAAAATAATACCTTCCTCAAAGAGATACTGGGAGAATTAAATATTATCATGTATGAATAAAACATACAAATTATTATTTTTATGATATGGTTTGAAGAGGGTAATTTTTTCTTTTTTCAAATAAAAACCTGAGCAGGAATAAATTCAGAGTGTGAGTATGAATGAGTACCTGTATGTGGGCATGTGTAAAAATTCAATACCTTAGATACTTGGGGGAAATTCATTCCCTTTCTCTATTGAAGCCTTTCATATGAAAATCACATTATCTACACTGAGTTCAGTGCCCAGCACTCAGTAGGTTCTAAATATACTTTTTAAATAAACCAATACTTAAAACCAACATTAAAAAAATGAAGCTGAATGAATGTCAAGCTGCCAATTAGCAAAGTCTAGAATGCTTCTATAAGCAAGTCTGCAATTCAGAGATCTATATGCACTGAAAGGAGTTACTCTTTTTTAAGAAAACACAGAAAGACAAAAACTTGAGAAACTGACAAATCCATTCCTACTACAATTTAAAGTTTAAAAAAGATTAATCCTATATAATAAAAGGATAATATGCAAATTGACCCTAACAGCAGAAAGACTGGGAATGACTGATCACTATGACACACACTGACCACCAGGGGGCAGATTTTCAATGCAGGAGCTGCCCCCTGGTGGTCAGTGCGCTCCCACAAGGGGAGCTCTGCTCAGCCACAAGTCAGGCTGATGGCTGCCAGCACAGCGGTGATGGAGGGAGCCTCTCCCGCCTCCTCAGCAGCGCTAAGAATGTCTGACTGCAGTTTAGGCCTGCTCCTTGCTGGCAAGTGGAGATCCCCGAGGGCTCCCGGGCTGCCAGAGGGATGTCAGATCCCCTGCGGAGCAGTCCTAAGCCAGCAGGTGGACATCCCCCGAGGGGTCCCAGATTGCAAGAGGGCACAGGCCGGACTGAGGGACCCCCCCCCAAATTTTTGTGCACCGGGCCTCTAGTCTATATATATAAAAGCCCAGAGACCGAATGGAATGACCAGAATGACCAATCGCTATGACATGTAATGACCACCAGGGGGCAGATGCTCAACTCAGGAACTGCTCCCTGGTGGTCAGTGCACTCCCACAGTGGGAGCACAACTTGGTTGACCGGGATGAGCAGCTGCTCCTGCAGCGGGAGCAGCCACTAGAAGGTCCAGGGTAAGGCCGAGTCTCTGTACCTATCAAATACTTGAGACAATCCAGACTCCGCTTCCTTGCATGGTGCTCTCAGCGCTGCTCTTCAAGGAAGAAAAATGGAAGCTACAGGCTTTCTAAGACCCATCCTTATAGGTATGCCATGTCATTTCTCCGACATTCCATCAAAGCAAGTCCCAAGGCTGCTCCAGATGCAAGGAAGCAGACTCCACTTCCTCATGGGGACCACACAGCAAAAGAATGTACATACCAGGATACGTGCAATCAGTGGCCATATTTTTTTTTTCTTTACCACGAAGAAATAAGAAAAAGTGGCCATTTTCCTTACTTCTTTTCAGCTCAGACTAATTTTCTCATTCAGCAGCCACTCAGAGGGCAGGTCCACAGCTGTTCGGCTGACCAGGATGAGCGGTGCTCCCACAGTGGGCCAATCCCCATAGGCTATGCCCCCCACCAGTGCACAAATCCGTGCACCGGGCCTCTAGTGTTTGTATAATGGGTAACCCTGTTCCAGTTAACTATTGTTGTACATAGAGACTTCAAGATTTATTTTCAATGGCAGTATACATTCATTATTATTTTGTATTAGTTTTAGATGTATGCATAATAGTCAGACATACATGTACTTTACAAAGTGTCCCCTCGCCCCGATATTTTCAGTGCCCACCTGGCCCCATATATAGTTATGACCACATTATTGACTATATTTCCTATGCTGTATTCTATATCCCCATGACTATTTTGTAACTACCAACCTGTACTCAATCCCTTCAGCTTTTTCACCCAGACTCCCAACTCCACTCCTTCTTGTATCTGACCATCCTCTGTATCAAATAGGCAGTTACTCTGCTCCTTTCACCTCTGTTCACTTATGCAGCTACCTTTAGCTAGCGAATAGTCTCAAGGTGGACTTATTCACACTGGTTTTCAATGACATGCTATGGGGAGAATGGAGGAGGTGGTGGCTTGGCTTTTCTTGGTGTCACTTCCAGTAGGCGAGATGGGCTTCCTTGCATGGTGCTCTCAGCGCTGCTCTTCAAGGAAGAAAAATGGAAGCTACAGGCTTCCTAAGACCCATCCTTATAGGTATGCCATGTCATTTCTCCGACATTCCATCAAAGCAAGTCCCAAGGCTGCTCCAGATGCAAGGAAGCAGACTCCACTTCCTCATGGGGACCACACAGCAAAAGAATGTACATACCAGGATACCTGCAATCAGTGGCCATATTTTTTTTTCTTTACCACAAAGAAATGAGAAAAAGTGGCCATTTTCCTTACTTCTTAGGATTATGTTAACAACTTCACCTATTGTAAAGCTATGTGCATGTGCATACACGCTCATGTGTGCATGTGGTGTGTGCCGTTAAAAATCTATCTTTGCTCAACTAAGTATGCACCAAAAGACTGTCTTAAATTGAATAAGTAAGGTCCTAGGTACAGGGTAAAGTGCAAAAGAATCCAGAAGAAAAAAAAAATTAAAACTAATGCAAAAATGACATCATGTTGAAGGTCTGATCAAAGCCCAGGAATGAAGAGGAGTTTAGAAATAGGAGGGAAAAAGAAGGCAGGCAATTATAGTTAGGCCATTAGTTTAACTATGTAGACAAATTATGGGCTTGGAAGTCATAATTGTAGCATAAAGCGTGCTATGAATGTGACCATGTGTTTGTAGACAATAAATTCCTTTAAAACAGGACCTGTTTTCACAAGTTTTAACTCTGACAATCATTAGATATACATATTATCATTTACAATTCATTTAAGCTTGCTAAGCCTTAGTTCCTCCTTTGCAAATTAAACATAATAGCAGTATCACCTGCATTTGTTGATACTTAAAAATTAAACAAGATCTATGTGCATCCCTGTTGCTGGCATAGAATATTCTATAAATAGTAGAAATAAATAAAATATGTAACTAAGCAATTAGCTGGCTTCCAATTATAAATTCTACTAAATTTAATTTTGAAACAATTAAAATCCTGTGAAAAATTTGTCTATATTTAAGTATTCAAAATGTACTGTTTTCTGAGCTGTAAAACACTGAATTTTTAATATATTGAATAGGTTGGTACATAATTCGCCTTTTATTTTTGTCCTCAAAATAAGTTTGTTGAAAGAATTTGGGAGAAAAAAGGCCATGCCTCCTGAGAATATGTGATGAATGACTTCTAAAACACACACACAAAACTTAATAGATAAAAGTACTATAACTGACAAGATTCCAAGGTGAAAATACCTGTGTATGTGTTGAGAATAGTCAGACAACCCTCAAAGCATATAATACAATTTAAATATAGCACTGCAATCTACTATATAATGATGTTCCAACTGCCACATAAATTTTGGATTCAGTAGACACATAAAAGAGTTCTTTGGGAACCTCAGAACAATCAACTTCCATTCATAATTCCCCCTATAGGAAAGAGAAAGAGGGTGGTGAGGGTGGGGGAAGAAACTGAGCAATTCCTATATATACATAGATTCACATTGCACAGTATTTGCATATTTCATAATTATGTTAACAACGTCACCTATTGTAAAGCTATGTGCATGTGCATAGACGCTCATGTGTGCATGTGGTGTGTGCTGTTAACATCTTTTAGGCTTGCTTGAAGTTTTGTCTTCTGCTTATACCAACTTTGCTTCCTTAGTATTTTCTCTATATTATTCCTTCCCTAATTGGGCAAATGTGATAATCTGTTATGGGTCTCCAGCTCATTAGTGTAATTTAGTCAGGTTCTACTGTATTTCACCAGACACATCACCCAGGCTGCTGCCAGCAGCTGCTTTTGGAGCTCTATTTCATAAGCACCCACGATATTTCTGCTTTAAAATTGAAAAATGATTGCCCCTTAATTAGTTATTTGTTATACTAAGCTACATAAATACATGTGGTATCATTCATAAATAATTTTAGGATAGAACATAGCAACTTAACATTTGCATAGAGTTTTAAAGTTTACAAAGCTTTTTTTTTACATATGCAAACACAAAATCCCGCATATTCCCTGCGACAACAGGTAGTTTTAAAAATGACTTAGGAGGCATCATACTGTATTTTGAAACACAGGTATAATTTACCAAGAAATCTATTATGAGTCTTGGCCATTTATTTAACCTCTCTGAGCTTAAATGTTCCTATATTTAAAATTGTATAATATTTATCTCATAGTTTTTTTCAAGGGGGGGGGATTAAATTTTTGATAATGAGTATGAAGTTCTAGACAACTAGTCAATGCTGAATAAACGCTAGTTGTTAACATGGTCCCACCTTGGCAGACAAGAACATTGTCCTTTTTTAAAGATGCTCACATCGGATGACAGAGAAATGAGACAGTTGCCGCATTTATAAGTAGGGTTTGCAGACTTGGAAGACTTGGAGTCATTCAAGCAAAAGTAATGTCTGCTCCTCACTCTAGCTGGAGAGTTGAGTATTGCAACTCAGTGTTGCAAGGTCTGGGGGAATGGAAACAATGCCTATCATCTGAAGCCCTGACATGGCTTCAAATTGGGTAAATGTGCCAAACTGAGACTAGAACAAGGGGTGCAGATCTGAAAGCAATCAAACATGTGACCAAAAAAGATGGGCCTGAGGTAGATGTTGGAAAACTTGGGTCTGGAGTTTGAGGGTACAGGTATATAATCCTGGAAAGCAAAAAAACAGGAAGTCTTAGCAATTTAGCAGATTAGATGATCATTTGAGTAGATGTCAGAAACTGGAGCTGTTGCCTGACCCTGACTTCTCATCTTCTGCGGCCTTCACTTGGTAAGAAGACTAAGGGAAAAGATGACAGGAGCAGGGAAAAATGTCCTTATATTCTGGACCCTCAAGTCACTAAGCACCAGGGGAGGTGGTACGGGTGAGTACAGCAGATATTGAGGAAGGCAGGTTCTTCTGGAACCGTACGCAGGCCCTGACAAGGAAAGGAAATGAGTTCTTTTTCTGTTTCCGAATCTCCTAGGTCTGTTCTCATCAGGGGAGAGAGTCAGGTGTTATTGAGACAGGCGGCTGACTCTGTACTGCCCCAGAGAGGCAGCAAGTAATGACCAGAGAATCAATCTGCGTGGCTTCCTCAGGATGGGCCAAAACCTTCTGTTGCTTTATCAAGTTGATGGCAGGGTCAGAATCAGAGCTGACCACCTTAAAACAATCTGCCTTCTCCTTCTCTTGGGTCCTTACCTTGGATCCAGTCCCTAAGCCAAGAAAAACAGCATCCTGCTAAGCCCCCTGGCAAATGCCTATATTTATTGTTTGGAACAATCCGGCTTGAGAGAAAGAGAAATCGCCATCTACTCAGAGAAGAAAAGGTCCCTCTCGCATCTCTCAGAGCTGCAAACTGAATAACTGGGCTGAAGACTGTCAGCTCTTCACGGTGGTTTTAAGCGAGTTGGAGTTGCAGTCTGAGCTGGCAGATCGCAGACCGTTTCTCCTAGAACACACCGTTAGAGGCTGCGGCCATCTGCCTGTCCGACAGACCATCTGTATGAAGCACTAGCTCCCCTTCCAGAAACTGAAGAGAGAAGGCCATCCTCAGAGCTTGGCCAGGATCAGAGAATGAGGACACGGAACAGGTAAGTCTTTGTGTCGATCCTTGTTCCCAAACTCTCATGTTGGTGATCATTGGGAGAAAGGATCCCCGGGAAAACAGTTTAAGGTAAAAAATCTGACAGCAAGACTGAAAACAACTGTCACCCAAAAGAGCGTAAAAAATTGTAAAAGGCAATAAGAAAAAAAGTAGAGAGCATGGCGTATGGCTTTATGGGATTGGGAGGATAAAGCTCAGAATGGGAGGAATCAGGTAACCTGGGCTCTGCAGCCAGTGCCTCTGGGCAGACACCAGACACCATGTGCTTCGCTTCGTGCAATGCCTCATTACCTGGAGCAAAGCACGAGTTGTGTGCGGTTTCCTCATCAGCATCCTGAGAATTATCATACTTCCTTTTCACGACTGGGAAGTTCCCAGAAGACCACCTGGAATGGCACAGTGTTAAATACATGCTAGCTTTTGTGTTAACTTTGTGAATTTTTTCAAGTCCTTCTACAGGGCCCACCTGTATCTTTATTCTTACCCACCAACTACTTGTGGATGCATATCCTGACTCTATTCACACTGATATGCAAACTCCTAATCTCTTCCATTTTCTCTTCAGAAATATTATTATTGCTTCACATTATACTTAGGACCAAAGCCAAGATTCTCTTTCTTCCTTAAAATTCCTCAACCACAATCTTTTCAGTGATAACTCCATTTTCTGAATCATCCCATCAAGTTTTAGTTCTGAACACTATTCTGCCTATCTAGCAGATCAATTTATCCTTTGCCAATATAAAATCAGCAACAATATATTAATACAGGGTGTTCCCCCAAAATGTTTACACACTTTGAGTAATTACTAATTACAATGGGTCAAATCTGAAAAGAAAGAAACATCAAATTGCGTTATCATTTCTGGACACCCTGTATATTTGAGGGGGAAATAAATCACATTACTTACAACTTTCTGTTCCATATTATAACTGATGTAATAGTGAACATAATAGGTGTTCAGTAGACACATGTAGAATAAATAACACCATTAAAATGACCACAGAAGCAAAATAGTATATTGGTATTCACAAGAGGATTTGTTGAGAACTCTGATTTACTTATGCGAAAGCAATCTTGACCTAGATCTAGTCAAATGAGTTTTGGAGAAAACAAACCAACAAACAAAAACGATATAGCAGATAGGTAGATTCAAATTCTATTAGTGGAAGCTTAGGGGGGGAATGCACCAGTGTCTACTGTGCTGGGAGAGATAAAAATGAAACTTGAAGTGGCAAAGACACATCCAGTAGAATCACTGCAAAAGGCAAGACAGTTCAAGGAAGAGGAAAGAGATAAAGGAAGTAGCATTGACCAGATAAACACAGGGAGAAGAACTCAGCCATCTATGAGCAGGACAGACTCAGGCTCCTGAAAGTATTTGCAGTCAGGAGACACTTAGAAAAAGTTTAAGACTGTTTGTATACTAGTATATGCTCTTACTATCAGCACTGTAATAAAAACAGATTAATAAAATGTTTACAGTTTAATGTAATTCAGGTTTGTTAGTCTGTGAAAGATCCTGAGCAAAAATCACACATAAACAAAGATGAGTGAAGTGTTTTCCTTGTGTGTATTTATGCTCAGTGTGGAGTTTACTATCACTATATATAGTGAAGGTTTCCAACAGGAAACAGATTAGCAAATCGATCCACTGTTTGTATTACTAATTATTTGTTTTCAGGAAAGAGTTAGCCTTTGTTAAAGTGATTGTTCAAAATGCTTGTGCTTCACAATTATTTTGACTCTTATTCAAACATTTGTCTCAATTTGTATGGAACACTTTTCTTTACTGAAACACTTGTTTCATACTGAGCATCCACTAGTTTCTAGGTATATATGGTCCCAGGTTTTTAATCCAATCATACTTTTCCGAAAATGTAGACTATGAATTACTGTGAGTTCACTTGGCCCTTGGTTCTGTGACTTCTAACTTACAACATGAATATTAAAATCAAAAGGTCCTACATAAAGGATTTCAGTCTCCCACCTGTAATGGCTTACCATCAAGCATTTAAAATGCTGATATATACTAGAGGCCTGGTGCACGAAATTCATGCACTGGAGGGGGGATCCCTTAGCCTGGACTCCTCAGGGAGTGTCTGCCTGCCAGCTTAGGCATGCTCCCGGTGGGCAGTTGGACATCCCTCTCACAGTCCAGGACCCCTCGCTCCTTACTGCCCACCTGCTCACTGCTCCTTACTGCTCGGCTTGCTGTTCCTTAGCACAGCCTGTCCTGCCACCACCACTGCGCTCGCCAGCCATGAGCCCAACTTCTGGCTGAATGGCACTCCCGCTGTGGGAGTGCACTAATCATCAGGAGGCAGCTCCTGCATTGAGCGTCTGCCCCCTGGTGGTCAGTGCGCATCATAGCGACTGATCATCCTGGTTGTTCTGCTGTAACGGTCACTGGGCAAGTTACTTAACCTGCCTGTGCTATAGTTCCCTTACCCCCAAAATGTGGATAACAGTTGCTCTTGCCTCCTAGGACTGTTATGAGGGTTCTAGAATATATATATATTAGAGACCGGATGCACAAAATTCATGCAAGGGTAGGCCCTTGCAGCCCTGGCTTCATCTAGAAAGTTGTCCAGATGGTCGTTCCGCTGTTTGGCCATTCAGTCAATTTGCATATTATGCTTTTATTATTATAGATATATACAGCTAGAATACCAACAACTGAAATACCTGCATTATGTACAAAAGCTAGAGAAATTTTGCAGAAATAAGATAAAAGGCAATTTAAATTTTCTCTCTTTTTTGAGAGTAAAGTCAAAGTCAAGATTGCTTTCAAAATGTGACCCTTTTTCCTATTCACATCCAAGCAGTGGGCTTATTCCCAAAGTCACAGCATTTTAAGATGTGACTTTAGAAAATATTCCTCAGCTCATGAAATTCTCACTTGGTTCCCTTTGTTTCTCTAGTCTCCTTGAAGGCTCTGCTCAAAATCACTCTTTTTCCATCAGCATGTTCCCCCACTGACATCAATATTACTGAAGGATAATTTTCCTCCTCTCTCTCATATTTTTTATGTCCAGAGTGACACAGATATTTGCTTTTTGTGTATTCATGTGAAGTGATAATTTGTATAACCTCTGGCAAACTGAGATTGCTATATTATCATAATTAATACTACTACTACTTATTATTATTACTACTAATTATTATAATTAAATCAATGGAATTATTATAATGACATACTTTTGAGCATCAAATGAGTTCCAATCTCTGTTTTAAGTCCTTTACAAGTATTCTTTTTTTCTTCATCTTTTTACAATAACCCTGCAAGGTAAGATTAGGTTATGTGGGTACCAAAGTAATCTGTAGAGAGTTACTTAACTAATTAGTAGATAAACATATTGAGAGAGACTACCCATAAAGTGCACACTACATATACTTGCCAATACTACTTACTATTTAATGTTACAGAGGAGACCTTTATGTCTTTACTTTATTCCAAGTCCTATAACTGTGGTACTTTTATACCATTGCCAATATTCCACATGATAGCAAATATTCCAATGATACAGATAACTAGCAAGTTTAAGTAGAGCTCTACCTCAAGCTATGGATGCTGCCAAAGAGCACAGAAATGTGGCATTGGTGATGTACTGTATCAGGAACCCCTTGATTCAGGGAGGTAACCCTTCAGAGATCCCTTAGCAACACTGAGACCATATTGTCCCACTGATAGACTGAGTCAGGTCAATAAAACAAGATTGCTCTATTTTCATCCAGAGAAGGCTGACCCTGGACTGTCTATATGCAAGGATTTATGTGAAGAAGCATAAGGTTTGCAACCAAAAAAATATTTAAATTAAATAACCATAGTATAGAAGAATATACATGAGCTCTGAAGTGAGTCAGAATTTTAGGCAAAAAAAAAAAAAAGAATCACTTTTTGCCTCATCTGCAATATGAGAATAACGATATCATCTTACAGTTTTTTAGAAGTTTAAGTAAATAATATAATCTACCTAGTACCAAGCCTGGGATAGAAAACATATCTGTTGACTATATGAAATAATTATAATTTATAATACTGCCTTGATATGTGCTGGCAGTAATCTGAGTATTTTACATAGGAAATGTCCTTAGTTCAATGCAGTGCTCTAACCATAAATCCTGATACTTGAGGCTGTAGAATAGGCCAATGAACTTGTGTTTATTATTTTGAGCAACTGACATTCCGTTTCCCTTTCTTACTCTACTAAATGTGTATTTTAAGAAACGGGGCCTTTAAATGCAGAGAACATGGATAGTGTCTTCTTTCCCAGCAAGCCATAAAATAGACTTCATCCATTGGTTGTAAGGAGAGAAGGAACCCACAACCTGAAGAAAAACCCCTACTTCCTTCCTACACAGGGAAAGGCTGACTCCGCAGAACAGAAATACCTGGGTCAAGTGGTACCAGCCATGCAGAGCTAGCAAAGCAGAACTGAACTCGTCACTGACAGCTCAGCTCAGCTACATTAATAGGAACAAGGATTTTTACATCTTTTGCATCTTGAACTAAATGAAGGTCAGATTCAATGGCACAGCCCTTCCTAGGTGAGACTTTTGCAGAGAAATCTTAATTCTGTTGAACAATCAAGTCCACATTCCAAGGGGCAGCCTTAAAGACTGCAGCATGCCCCATCCAAATGCAGAAAAAGTATAGCAGAGAGAGTCCTTCTGTATCCCCCATAACAATGATCACAGTGCTTGTACCTAGTAGGTGTTTAATAAATATGCATCCTTTCTTTGAGAACAAAATGAGATGTTAGATAAAGAGCAATGTTAACACCACCCGCTGACATCTGAATTGTGTTTCTGCAACCACATCCTAGTATGGATGGCTGCACTTGATTCTCGCTACTTACATTCAGTATCGTTGTGGAAGTTGTGAACGTTAAGTGAAGTGACATCTGGAAAGGGCACTTGGTTGCTCTGAGAAAAGACCTGATGAAACCATAGTACATGAAATGAGCTCATTTACAGAAATATAGCTTTCTCTCGCTCCAGTTTTAATTAGCTCTCAGATTAGATTGGCGGCGTTTGCCCACCTTATGTATGCAAAACTTACACAAGAACATTGACTGGGTTAGAGTGGTCTTCCTAATTCTTAAGCTGGGTGAAGAAGAAAGAACGAATATATGTGAACTCTATGGAGTTCCAATTTTGTGTCAAGGGTCTTAAAAGTACTGTATATATTATCATTTCTTCATTCATAACAGAGGCCCTCTGAATGACTGATTGTTTCTATCTTATAGAACAGATAAACAGTCTCTTAGAGGATAGGTATTTGAACCCAAGTCTGTCCAACTCCAAAGCTAGTGCTCGCCATATCACTTACTCTTGCCGTCATGATTTCCAACTCAGCCTTTTAATCCTGACCTACTGTCCCCAAAAATGTAAGTCAGAGTGACAATCATCTCGACCTTTTATAAATACCTATTGATACAACTTCAAGTTTCACTCAAATTCCAGACAACAGCTTCATTGTGAAAGAGAGTTTTCTAAAGCCTAAAAACTCCAAAAATGTATGTATTCCAACAGATAAGGGCTAGAGTGTCCAAGTCCTTCCTGGATACTCAATTCCAATGATTCAGGTCCTCACACATTTTCTATTTTTATGTGAATCTAAAATCATACCTCCTATAGACTTGTCAATTACTTGCACATGCAACCATGCTCATCTGCACACGCATTGCACCTGTGTGTATGCACCTGTACCACACACACACACACACACACACACACACAAGTAACTATGAATATACCACAAAGCTTACTGAGAAGGGGTCTAATCCTCAAAGGTGGGAAAGTGCTCAAATTATAACACTGTAAATTTTGATCACTCATCATGAAGAAAAGACCAGTTCTGCTTCATCAATTTAATTTGAAATCATATTGGAGAAATCAATTTGTAGAGTCTTGAATCATATAGGAAGTCATCATTACCATAACACCTTAGATTTCCACAGAAATGTATACCTACAGTTCATTTTACTCTGTAATATTCATTATAATTCTCATGACAATACTATGGGTTAAGAATGCTATTTCCAAACTATATAGGGGGAAATCGTGGTTCTGACACTTTGAGTGACTTACTGATCTTTAAACAGCACTATCAATGCTTCTGACCCTCAACCCAGGGATTTTCTTCTTGGGATTCTAACCCCAGCCTTTGCTCTCCTCCCACTTAACTGTGACTACTGCGTGGTCCCAAAAAGGCAATACATATAATTGAGTGAATTGATTTAGTCAATTGCCAAGTCCCTGTCCTAGTTGCACTTCAATTAATCTATCTTTTATTTTGTGATTTATTAAAAATATATTGTTATTGATTTCAGAGAGGGAGGGAGAGGGAAGGAGAGATAGAAACATCAATGATGAGAGAGAATCATTGATCAGCTGCCTCCTGCACACCCCACTGATATCAAGCCTGCAACCCGAGCATATGCCCTAACTATGAATCCAACCTTGACCTCCTGGTCAACTTTCAAACCATTGAGCCACACTGGTGGAGCTAGCTTTTCTTTTGTAATTTATTGGAGCACTCTGAAGTGTTGTTTTTAAGTAATAAGAACACTGCCCTAGCTGGTTTGGCTCGGTGGATAGAGCGTCGGCTTGCGGACTGAAGAGTCCCGGGTTCAATTCCGGTCAAGGGCACATGCCCGGGTTGCGGGCTCGATCCCCAGTGGGGGGCGTGCAGGAGGCAGCCCATCGATGATTCTCTCTCATCATTGATGTTTCCAGCTCTCTCTCCCTCTTCCTTCCTCTGTGAAATCAATAAAAATATTAAAAAAGTAATAAGAACAATAGCAAGAATACACAGAGAGTATATCTGCCCCCAAAATGTAAGTCAGTATATCTCCCTATTCCAAGAGTCTGCATTTTCTGCTGTAGGTTGATGCTCTAGCCTTTTAGCATTGGCCCCTGATGTCAGTGTCAGTTCCTGGAGCTGGCACACAGCTTCAGGCAGTTGTAATGACTCAGCAATCAAAACTTCAAGTTCAGTCCACCTGGTCCTCACCCACCCACAGAGCCAGAGCTCCAAGAGCTCCCTTTTGCTCAACTTACTGTGGGATCTTTCTGGCTCCCTTTAAAGGTTCTCAGTAGCTGGCTCTCCAGCTGTCAGCTCTGTTTGTTACATAAGCAAAGAGATCTTCATGTGTTAAGTGCTCTGGGTCTTAGAAACATAGAAACATGCTGGAGAATGTTGGGCCTGGTTGGCTCACTTGAGCAAAGACCCACAGAAACACTAGCCAACTAACCAGCACTAAACAGTGAAGGAATTGGAATTTCCTTTATTCTCCTCCTCCAAAAATTCAAGACAACCCTTTACCAATTCATTCTTTTAAAAAGACAGTCCTGCACTTATTTCTTCTGGGGAACTTCTGCCTCTTCTTTGGTAACTATGACACTGTACCTCTACTGAAATGGAAAGCTACTTCCCTCCCTTCACCTTTCTTTTCTGAACTCACTAAGCAGGAAAACCAGCCCTATTAAACTCCAAAACACTCTCTATCACAAAACAAAGCCCTGGATCTGGAGCCAGTTCTGATGGAGAGCTGTTTACCGCTGCTCTGACCTGGGCTGATAATAAAGATGCAGGGTTCCGATCAACTCAAACACCATCAGGAATCCTTGAGATACCAGGGAGGCGCTTTGCACATTGCAGGAGCTGTAATCAGAAAATCCTGAGTTGGCTTGAACCCCATTTCTATTATTAGCCTAAAATGAGTGATAATGAAAGTGTTGCTCTTGCTAGTAGATTCACTCATTACAATTATTAAATCTCAAATGCACAAAAGCCAAGATGTTATCCTTATTATTTTTTGAAGATGGTGTTGAGAATAATCTATGCAATTAAACTTTACCAATCCCACAAGTCTAAATATAGCCACACTGGATGAGAATGTGAATGGGAGGAGGAACCGTCAAAATTAAATAGCCTTGATAAAAAGAGGTACTAATTTGCCAACTTCCAGAACAGCATTTTCAAAGGGTTTCTCTTTCTTCAGAACAATCCTAAGAAAATAGATGATGTCAAATACTGGCCCCTATGCCTGGTACTGGCTATCAAAAGCTGAAGGTTAATGAAGAGCTGACCAACCTAAGGAATGCTGATCGTCCTGGCAGGATCTGGGAACCTCTGAAACCCGGACCTAACCCACTGGCATGTGGAACATTGTGGCTCTGTACTCTCCTTACAACAGTCAACTTTGGGTTTCTTATTTAAATATTACATTCACCTTCAGGTTTGAGGAATGCTCCAGGTTATTTTCTCCAGAAAGAAAATGAAATTTTATTTGGGGTTTCACCTCTGTTCAAGTCATTTAAAAATGAAAAAAAAAGTCCCTTACTTGACAGGTGAAATGTAACTGGAATCTATGAGTAGCAGATGAAAATATCCTGAGCAGCTGGAGTTGACAAGAAAGATATACCATGCATTATATGGACAGGAAGGAGTTTTTGCCTAGCATTTTTACCAAGGGCACTATGTGAGGTAT
>NW_005370798.1:374272-381697 GCF_000412655.1 Myotis brandtii | reverse complement strand
GCGGGGGGTGGGGGAGGGGAGGTGGTGGACATCTTTTATCAGCTGCCCCCTTTACTTGTGTCTCTAACACCATCCTGCAAAAACTTAGATAGACAAGAAAGGCACAGCCCACAGTAATACCACAACATAATCTCATCTTTAAGTTCTGTTTGTGTGTGTGTGTTTTCTTTTCAGTTCAGGAATTTTGAACAACTCTTTTTTGAAACAGGAAATAGTATTAATGTGTTAAGTATGATGTTTAACATCCTTCAACTTGGCTGCGCTCATAAAATGTTAACCCATCAAATGCCTCTGACTAAATCTCTTCTGCTGCTATTTCTTCCACTTCTCCATCTCTACACAGACATCAGTACATGGAAACACCTCTACATATGCTCCTCTGCCCGGTTAACTAACATTCCTGTCATCGCCTGCATGAATATGCTCACAGTAACCGTCCCGAGTTGGCTAACATCCCATGAAATATCACCATTCCTTTCAGGAGAAACCACCCGTATGCATTGGGAAAGAGTTCCCAAATGCCATATGCATTGACAGAGGGAAGCTCTATTACTTCTAAAGCTCTAAAATGCTGGGGTCTCAGCATTTTAGAAAAATATATTTACAAGTGTTCTCACTTCTTGGGAGAAGCTAAGTGATGCCAATGCAGAGATAAAAATACAGATACAGGAAGGCAGATGCTATCACCATACAATGGCCTTTTGCTTTAAATAACCTGGGGGTGGTAACGTAAAGTACTATCTACATTTAACTTTGAATGAAAGGGAAAGAAAAAACAAAGAAGCGAAAAATGCAACGCTAACCACCAGGAAACACTGGAGACTGAGTTAGGTGAGATGTTCCACTTAAGTCCCCTGAATTCCTGATGCTGCCTGCTTGCCTTTGCAGCCAAGAAGAGACAAGTAAGAGCAATGTGGTCTCTGGGGACCAAGGAGGGCAAAGGGGGGCGGGGGTTCAAAATGAGAGACACAAGTCTTAATCAGGGGACGGACGCTGCCTTCAGAAAGGTTAATGAGATGCAGTAGCAAGAGAATCAGTGCAAAAAAGAGAGGTGCGAAATACTAAACAATTTCCACTTTGTACTCATTTGCTCCACTTAAGATCTGTTGAAACAGCTTTTCTGTATTCCATGCATTCGCTACTCTCCGGAGCAGACTGAACTATGCAAGGGAAAAAAAAGTGCTATGGAAAAACAGTTTACTAAGTTATCATAAAGGCCCGGCTTATTCCCCCAACCCCCACCCTCACACACTTTTGCCTCTTAACTCAAAGCCTCTGCAGTAGCATTCCTGATTTTTTCCCCCTCTCAAATTTAGAGCGTATGTCAAGGAGGGAGAAGGCTGGAATTAATTTTTTTCCAGATTTCATATATGCAGAATTCTAATGTTAGATCAATAAGAGGTATAAAAATGGAAGGATGGGAGGGGGTTGGTTATAAAAATGGAAATAATCTCCTAGGCATGAAAACAGCCCCAAAATGCCACACACTGAGTTCTTCTGAGCATTGCATTCTCTGAAGACGCACTTATAGACTGAATATGTATTTCTGAAAACAAACAGGAAAGCCCAAAACATTGCAAGGAAGCAGGGACCAAGATCTAAGTGGTCCGTGACTTACCTTCTTTCTGCACCCTCTGCACCCTCGGATTTCACCAAGGAAAATTTAAAATCCTCTAGCTCGTCTTGCACTACTCTTTTCTTCTTCTTTTTTTAAAGTCACAGAGGAGAAAAATAATCAGTTTTCAAAGGTTCCATTTATCTGATTATCCAGCAAAACGTGTCCAAGAGACTCCGCCAAAAAGTAAGCCAAAAACTCATCAAAGGCAAAAAGAAGAAGGGGGGGGGGAGTGGAGAAGAAAGGGGGCGGTGAGCACTAGATGGCCGGGGGAGACTACAGACTGTCAGCCCAAGTGCCCAGAGAATATTTTCACGCGCTGAAATCTACTGTACGATCTACCTGCTTTAGTTGTCACACAAACACACGCACTCGCGGACACTCACACATTCTCTTCCACGCAAATGCAGGCACCCCGCACTCACACACACACACACACACACACACACTCTCACACTCACACACACCAGTGCAATGAAAACTGCCAGGGGTAACCTCCAATAGCTGCTGTGCGCTGCAGATGGTTGGGCTCACTGTTACCTTCCCAGATGGATGTAGGATCAAAAGAGCATCCAAAAAATCAGGGGGGCCCCCCAGGACCAGGTAGATTCCGAATCCCTCTTCCCCCAGGCGGATGCATCAAGCCAGGAGCGGGTCAATCAGCAGAGGTGCCTGCTCCCGGGGTGCCCTGGGTGCTGGCAAGGTTATTAATCTTGATGTGCTGCATCCCCCACCCCCGGCGGTCGGCAGGCTGCGTGGAGATGACTGCCAGAGCCGTGTCTGTCCCCGTTCAGCTGCATGTCGCTCAGCCCTCTGATGCTGCGGAGGCGAGAATACTAATAAGGCGGTTAGCTACAGTTCCTTCAAGGCAGGCGGCATGCGGTACAGTAAATGGGCACTTCCCGGCGCTCTGTGTGTGCCTGCGCGTCTGCAGGGAGGGCAGTGGATCCACCTCCGGCCAGAAGGCGACATGGCCTGTGTCCTGCCTGGGAGGACTCTATCACGGGGCTCATCACTGTCCTGCAAGGCATTGTCTGTGACAGTATTTTGTTTGGGATTAAAAAAAAGGGGGGGGGCGGGTTTAATGGTTTAGAAGCCAAGGGCTGGCGTTTGAATGAGAGAGAGAAAAAAAATGTCCAGGGAGACAAATTAGTTTTATAAATAGGCTCCAAGGAGACCAAGGCAGATTTTTTTTTTTTTAACATGCGGCTGCCCTGGCTGTTCAAGGGAAATACAAAGCAATTTCAAAAACGAGCCTCAGCCTATAAATCTTGGCGCTGGCAACAAGTATCTGGATTTGAGTGATGGCTCTGTGGATAAATGGGTTCCTGGTAATATGAAAAGTTTGCTCAGGCATGCTGCTCTGTAGCCAAGCCCCCGATGTGTGCAGGCATCTGGGTACAGCGCACTCATTTTAATGTGGATTTAGACTACCCCTTCCCAGTTTTACTCTAATGCAGTTTTTATCACCCAGCTATCAAACTGCAAAGCATGTCATTTAGGGGGATTGATTGATAATTGTAAACACTAAGTATATGTAACACTCAGATGGAATGAGTTTGGAGTTTTCCAGAAATAAAGTGTTATATCTCTTTTAGTACCAAGCCATGAAAGAAAATATATGTATAATATGCTAAGTGTATAATTCTTCAGCCTCTGGAAAACTAAATGTTTCCTCTTCTATGATTTGGTCTCATATTACAATACCTCTTCTTTAGTCAAGGGTGCTCATTGAGTTCTTCAGGGTGAATTAAATTGGTATTATCTGAATAAATGAGTACTAGACAGTTAGAGAAGGCAGATAAGAATGAATTAAAGAGCAATGTAATATCAGGTATTGCCAGTAGATGTCAGAAAAGATGATACAGGTAAAAACACTACCAACTGCAAACATTTAACCTAATTTAGTAAACAGAGTTTAAAACAATTTATAACATCAAGCTGAACTACTGAGTTTTTATAAAATTAAAGGTACAAATAATAACTTGGAGAACAACTTGCCTTTTATTTTTTTCCCAAATCTCCTTTTAAAATCACTATTTTACTTAAATACAGTAGATTATCTGCTATGAATATTGGAAAGAAAAAGAAAATTAAAAAAACTACACCACTGACTAACATTACATTTGCATCTAACATTATTTCTAGCATTTAAGATTTTTTTATTCTATGAAATATAGCATTTAAATATCTTCTCATAGGTAATAGAGCAACTACTAGGTCTTACTACAAAACAGATACTAGTAAGTGGGAGGAAGTAAATTAGGTGATTAAAATTCATACATGAAATCTTTGTTGAAGATTTCCATTTTAAAGCAATAATTCTGTTTTATCTTGATTATATCTACATAATCAGTTTAAAGGCATCATTCATGTTTAGGAGCTGAACAGTATTACTAAACAGTGGCACATAGACAACACATACATGAATTCCATTTATGTTAATAAGTGAAAGGTTTTAAAACCCTAGCATATCATCTTAGCCTTTATTTATCTAAATGCAATTAATTATTACCCACAAAATTCCAGCCCTAATTGGCCCAAATGACAATAAAAGAGTCAGAAACTTGGGCATTATGGTTCAGAAGGACCTACTTTATATCATCTGCCTCATAGTCTCCGCAAGTCTTTCTCTTTCCCCCCAACTTAAAAAAAAATTTACTTGCAATCAAGACATTAATACATACCTAACAGGATTACTGTGAGGACTGGAATTAATTGATATTTATTACATGCTTAGCATATTTCCTAACACATAATAAGTAATCTATAAGTACTAATTACATATGTTTTATAAGTAGATTTGTTTTTCTTACTATGTTAGCTCAGTCTTTGTTGGCCACAAGGGGAATCATTTAATTCTTTGGACATCAAAAGATTTGATTTTATTTAAATTTCTTTTTATATGAATAGTTGTTTTGATCTTGTTTTTGTAAAACCATAGTTGAGTAATATTAGACCCCTTTTTAAAGTTTATTGTACATAGATACATTCATGCAATTACTTATGTGTTATAAGATTCACTAAAATACGAAATAATTTTCAGGGTTAATAATTTTATGAAATAGTTTTGACTCAGAATATTTAGAAAGAAAATCAGATGGCAGTTTAGTGCTTCCCCACTAAGACTTGCTTTGGCGCCAATAGTCCCACCAAACACTAAAATGGAGATGCTGAACAAGGCAAAATTTCATTTTTGGAATTTCTGGCATATAGCAATTCCACAGCAGATTATAGCAGATTATCATTGCAACTCAGATTATCCTTTAAAAAAGAGTGTCTGGATACTGACTTTCATTAAACAATTGTCACGTATTCAATAAATGCTTTGCTGAGGAAAAAGAATACCAAGAATGTGACCACCTTTGTTTCAAAACCTAGGGAGTTACTCAGCTAAAATTTGAAACTGGTCCCTGTACACGGAGGACAAAGAGAGACCTAAGAAAAGCTGCCACTTCCAACTAGTGGGTGGCAGCTTTCCTAAGCCAGGGAATTTACTTACAAGGCTAGTTGGAAGGACGCCGGAAGACTAGTAGATATTCCCGCGAACCCGCCAGAATCTTAAATGTCTATACAGAGATTTTAACTGTGTTCAGTCACTTATTCTGTACAGCTGATCTCAACAAACCTCAAGCTCCCAAGGCTATGTCCTTGATATGGCTCAGCTGTGTGCATTGAGGATGGGATTTGCATCCGGGTTCCTCCCACAGGGAAGGGCAGGAGTTGCTAATTGACCAGGTTCATCTCAAGGTCAACTAGAGATCACGTTCCCTCCATGACCTCTCCCAACAACCACTGGAATAATATATAAATTCCTTCGGAATCTCTTAAATAAATAAGTTGGATAAAAAATGAGTGAGATATTTCCCTAGCCAGGTGTCTCAGTTGTTTAGAACACTGTCCTTACACCAAAAGGTTTCAGGCTCGATTCCCAGTCAGGGCACCTGCCCAGGTTGGGTTCCATCCCCTGCCAGGGCGGGCATATGAGAGGCAACAGATTGATGTTTCTCTTTTACACCTGTCTCCCCCTCTCCCTCCTCTCCCTTCCTCCTCCTCCCCCTTCATCATAATCCCCCTCCCCTTCCCCCTCTTCCTCTCCCTCTCTTTCTAAAACCAATTAAAAAAACCCCACAAATATCCTTGGGTGAGAAGTAAAAACAAATACATGAGTGAGATATAAAATTAAGCAGCTCATCAGTGTGTCCATTTTTCTTCATCCAGCATGCTAAGAATCTGGAATAGGTTGGACAATAGTTATACTAAAGTTAAAGTACAGTTTCTTGGAGGTCTGATTTCTGTTTACAATGAAATGTCTCCTCCTTCACTCAGAGGAAGTTCAGGATCAGCAATAGTCCCTTGTTCTAACCTGACAGGTGGTGTATTATAGAGAACTGACACCTGATATATTGGCATGGCAGGAGAGCAGGGTACCTGTGAGACCTCCCTTTACAGTGTAAGATTTCTCTCTTAGAAGATATTAGTATCAGAATTCCTCACTTTTTAAAAGTGCTCAGGTAATATAGGGGTTTTTGAACAATATGTTTAGATTAGGGAAAGAAATGCAACTAAATCTATATTATTGGAAAATTCTAAATTCCCAAAGTTGATTTGAGATAATGAGTCAAACAGCTACCATTAACAGTAGATAAATGTATGACTTTAATATTGATATGTTTTATTTCTTGGGAGTTAATAGACTATAAAATATCTTATCACTCTGAGAAAATTCCCCTTAGAATGCTTATGTAAAAATTTAAATGTTTATGTTTCTTGTAAATACATCTACTTACAGCATGTCACTGTGCTTTTGTTTGCTCCTTACATCACATGCTATGGCATAAGCATAACAACAGGAACTTGGTTCAGTATTCCTTCCCTCCTTGGCTTAGTGTAAAACCAGTTTGTCTGCAATCCAAATATTCTGAATTAGCTTATTAGTCTAAAAGATTTCATTCTATTATTCCATCTCTGGAAGTCTGTATTAATTATGTCTTGAAATTAGCTTGGACCTTTTATCTAATGAGTTTTAACCAGTTATAAAGGGTTGGTCATTATTAGGTTTCTCGAATTATTTAGCCTTCTTAAAAATCCAGCAATTGCAAGCTAGAGTAACTCTAACATGAGAGTTGAGCTATTGGGATCAATTTATACAAGAGATCTGCCTGGACCTTTATAACCACTCACTCTCATCAATCCAAAGAGTACTTATTTACTAGTAACCCATATCACTTATGGCTTTATTATTTCATATACATAAATGCATCTTCAAATGACCTCCTCTTTTTTTGCCCAGAGATGGCCTAACACAGGTCCCTCCAAACTCAGGTCCTAGATAATTTTTTGTTGTTATTATTAATAAAAATAGGCTAGACATAACAACTAAGGGACTTAATGTATCATTTTATCCTTTCAACTTCAGCCTTAAGTATAGTCTGTGCATAGATTGCCTGCTAATTGTGGTGTAATTACTTCTATCTTATTAGCTTTTTACTAAATTAAAATAATTCCTTATTATTCTCTTAATATCAGTATGATCTCTCATTCCTGGTATTGGAAATGTGTGCATTCACTTTTTTTAAATCAGTCTGGATAAAAGTTTACAATTTTATTGATCCTCTCAAAGAGTCAACTTTTTATTCAATTGACTTTTTTTTATTTCATTGATTTCTGCTCTTATCTTTCACTAGAGGCCCGGTGCACAAAAATTTGTGCACTGGGGGGGGGGGGGCCCCCCAGCCCGGCCTGGGCCCTCTTGCAGTCTGGGAACCCTCAGGAGATAAGGACCTGCGGGCTTAGGCCTGCTCCCGGGG